>NW_026777824.1:0-91516 GCF_028023285.1 Balaenoptera ricei | reverse complement strand
ACACACTGTACACTTCTCCAGAGTGGCTGTTGGCAATTTACATCCCGCCCATCAGTGTAGCAAGGCTCCCATTTCTCCATGGCCTGTCCTGCATTTCTGGTTTTGAGACTTTTTTCAGCATGGCCCTTTTGACCGATGGGTAGCGAGTCTTCTTTGTAGCGCTGATTTGCCTTTCCAGGTTGCTTGGTTGGCCAAAAAGGGCGTATGCGTTTTTTCCTGAATATATTCAGGAAAAAACGCATACGCCCTTTTTGGCCAAGGGCATCATTGTCAACGTTTTGCCGCTTTTCATGTGCTTTAAAGGCGATTCGAATCTACCTCCTGAAATCTGTTTCCTGCAATTCTGCCTTGATTTCAAATCCTCTTCTTTGCCTTCCCTCAATATATTTGTGGACGAGAGTTATCATTTATAACTCTGCAGGTTTGTGAATTGCAGTGCCCTGAAGCTCCATTTTACAACTCGCTTTTTTGGGAGCTGGCCGCAAAAGCGCAGGATGGCTTCAGGCCCTGTTCTGGTTCCGGGGGGGAGGATGAGCCTGTGGTTAATTCTTCTTCCTGATGGGAAAATAGAGTGACCTCTGCCTGTCCCAACACCAAGAGCTAGTCTCTCACTGGTTCCCCGTCTACCCGTTCATCCTCAGGACAAATTGCAACCTGTACGGAACAGGAGGTTAAAGGTGCTGATGCTCCAAGTAGGGAGATTATTAGTAAAGCGGCTGGAATGGCGAACCCGGGCACAAGGAGAAGAGAAATGAGGTGCGTTTTAGAAACCTTTCCCCATCACATGGTGTACCATCTTTTTGTTTTCTCATGCATGTTTTCGATGTAGGAAGATGCCCTTGAACCTGGAGATTTGCGACCCATGCGATGGGGACCACGCAGTATTACTTTAAAGGGTCTGCGTTTGCTCACCCAACCTCACCAAACCTCTCAGCCCCAAGAGTGTCCACCCTTATGTCTCATCCAGCTGTGGGTCTAGATATGGTCAATCCAGGTTGCATCACAGCCCCTGAACGCATTGTGTAAGAATTTCTCTGTCTTTTACTGTCTTTGTTTCATGGGTTTGTAAAAGTAATTTATTTTTATAATGGGGTTTAGCTGCTTTTCACTGCTGTGTTTATGCCGCTTTACACCCACTTGACACACTAACAGAGAGATATCAATACATAGGTTTTAAGATTATTACTAGTCAGATATATTCTTGTGCGGTTAATAGGGCGTGTTGAGTCCAGTTCTCTGAGCAAGGAGTAGGTCTTGTCTATTACATATTGGGTTTATGGAACGGTATCTGAGCTAATTTGAAACCCTTGTTTTATGTATCACCCCACCTCACCTTTCCCGTTAAGCAGCCATAGTGTGTTTTCTGCATGTGTGACTCTGTTCTGTTTTGTAATTCAGTTCAAGTGTAACGGTTTTTACATTCCCTCTATAAGTGATACCTTATGAGAAGTGTCCTTTTCTGTGTGACTTATTTCACTTAGAATCGTCGTACCTAAATCCACTCATCATGCTGCTACTAGCCTTATGACATTGATTTCATGGCTGAGTGATATTCCATTGTACATAAGGACCACAACTTCTTTATCCATTTTTCTCTTTCCTGGGATATTGAAGGTGGAATGAAGTGGAGGTCCTGGTCAACAGAGCAGCCCTAAACTTTGGGGTGCTTGTGTCTTGCTGATTTTTCATTTTCCCAATTTATACCCCCATGAGTGGAAGTGCCCTATGCTCTCTAAGCTGTGTTTTTTGGATGTTTCCGGACACACCGTACACTTCTCCAGAGTGGCTGTTGGCAATTTACATCCCGCCCATCAGTGTAGCAAGGCTCCCATTTCTCCATGGCCTGTCCTGCATTTCTGGTTTTGAGACTTTTTTCAGCATGGCCCTTTTGACCGATGGGTAGCGAGTCTTCTTTGTAGCGCTGATTTGCCTTTCCAGGTTGCTTGGTTGGCCAAAAAGGGCGTATGCGTTTTTTCCTGAATATATTCAGGAAAAAACGCATACGCCCTTTTTGGCCAAGGGCATCATTGTCAACGTTTTGCCGCTTTTCATGTGCTTTAAAGGCGATTCGAATCTACCTCCTGAAATCTGTTTCCTGCAATTCTGCCTTGATTTCAAATCCTCTTCTTTGCCTTCCCTCAATATATTTGTGGACGAGAGTTATCATTTATAACTCTGCAGGTTTGTGAATTGCAGTGCCCTGAAGCTCCATTTTACAACTCGCTTTTTTGGGAGCTGGCCGCAAAAGCGCAGGATGGCTTCAGGCCCTGTTCTGGTTCCGGGGGGGAGGATGAGCCTGTGGTTAATTCTTCTTCCTGATGGGAAAATAGAGTGACCTGTGCCTGTCCCAACACCAAGAGCTAGTCTCTCACTGGTTCCCCGTCTACCCGTTCATCCTCAGGACAAATTGCAACCTGTACGGAACAGGAGGTTAAAGGTGCTGATGCTCCAAGTAGGGAGATTGTTAGTAAAGCGTCTGGAATGGTGAAGCCGGGAACAAGGAGAAGAGAAATGAGGTGCGTTTTAGAAACCTTTCCCCATCACATGGTGTACCATCATTTTGCTTTCTCATGCATGTTTTCGATGTAGGAATATGCCCTTGAACCTGTAGATTTGGGACCCATGCGATGGGTACCACGCAGTATTACTTTAAAGGGTCTGCGTTTGCTCACCCAACCTCACCAAACTTCTCAGCCCCAAGAGTGTCCACCCTTATGTCTCATCCAGCTGTGGGTCTAGATATGGTCAATCCAGGTTGCATCACAGCCCCTGAACGCATTGTGTAAGAATTTCTCTCTCTTTCACTGTCTTTGTTTCATGGGTTTGTAAAAGTAATTTATTTTTATAATGGGGTTTAGCTGCTTTTCACTGCTGTGTTTATGCCGCTTTACACCCACTTGACACACTAACAGAGAGATATCAATACATAGGTTTTAAGATTATTACTAGTCAGATATATTCTTGTGCGGTGAATAGGGCGTGTTGAGTCCAGTTCTCTGAGCAAGGAGTAGGTCTTGTCTATTACATACTGGGTTTATGGAACGGTATCTGAGCTAATTTGAAACCCTTGTTTTATGTATCACCCCACCTCATCTTTCCCGTTAAGCAGCCATAGTGTGTTTTCTGCATGTGTGACTCTGTTCTGTTTTGTAATTCAGTTCAAGTTTAACGGTTTTTACATTCCCTCTATAAGTGATACCTTATGAGAAGTGTCCTTTTCTGTGTGACTTATTTCACTTAGAATCGTCGTACCTAAATCCACTCATCATGCTGCTACTAGCCTTATGACATTGATTTCATGGCTGAGTGATATTCCATTGTACATAAGGACCACAACTTCTTTATCCATTTTTCTCTTTCCTGGGATATTGAAGGTGGAATGAAGTGGAGGTCCTTGTCAACAGAGCAGCCCTAAACTTTGGGCTGCTTGTGTCTTGCTGATTTTTCATTTTCCCAATTTATACCCCCATGAGTGGAAGTGCCCTATGCTCTCTAAGCTGTGTTTTTTAGATGTTTCAGGACACACCGTACACTTCTCCAGAGTGGCTGTTGGCAATTTACATCCCGCTCATCAGTGTAGCAAGGCTCCCATTTCTCCATGGCCTGTCCTGCATTTCTGGTTTTGAGACTTTTTTCAGCATGGCCCTTTTGACCGATGGGTAGCGAGTCTTCTTTGTAGCGCTGATTTGCCTTTCCAGGTTGCTTGGTTGGCCAAAAAGGGCGTATGCGTTTTTTCCTGAATATATTCAGGAAAAAACGCATACGCCCTTTTTGGCCAAGGGCATCATTGTCAACGTTTTGCCGCTTTTCATGTGCTTTAAAGGCGATTCGAATCTACCTCCTGAAATCTGTTTCCTGCAATTCTGCCTTGATTTCAAATCCTCTTCTTTGCCTTCCCTCAATATATTTGTGGACGAGAGTTATCATTTATAACTCTGCAGGTTTGTGAATTGCAGTGCCCTGAAGCTCCATTTTACAACTCGCTTTTTTGGGAGCTGGCCGCAAAAGCGCAGGATGGCTTCAGGCCCTGTTCTGGTTCCGGGGGGGAGGATGAGCCTGTGGTTAATTCTTCTTCCTGATGGGAAAATAGAGTGACCTCTGCCTGTCCCAACACCAAGAGCTAGTCTCTCACTGGTTCCCCGTCTACCCGTTCATCCTCAGGACAAATTGCAATCTGTACGGAACAGGAGGTTAAAGGTGCTGATGCTCCAAGTAGGGAGATTATTAGTAAAGCGGCTGGAATGGCGAACCCGGGCACAAGGAGAAGAGAAATGAGGTGCGTTTTAGAAACCTTTCCCCATCACATGGTGTACCATCTTTTTGTTTTCTCATGCATGTTTTCGATGTAGGAAGATGCCCTTGAACCTGGAGATTTGCGACCCATGCGATGGGGACCACGCAGTATTACTTTAAAGGGTCTGCGTTTGCTCACCCAACCTCACCAAACCTCTCAGCTCCAAGAGTGTCCACCCTTATGTCTCATCCAGCTGTGGGTCTAGATATGGTCAATCCAGGTTGCATCACAGCCCCTGAACGCATTGTGTAAGAATTTCTCTCTCTTTTACTGTCTTTGTTCAATGGGTTTGTAAAAGTAATTTATTTTTATAATGGGGTTTAGCTGCTTTTCACTGCTGTGTTTATGCCGCTTTACACCCACTTGACACACTAACAGAGAGATATCAATACATAGGTTTTAAGATTATTACTAGTCAGATATATTCTTGTGCGGTGAATAGGGTGTGTTGAGTCCAGTTCTCTGAGCAAGGAGTAGGTCTTGTCTATTACATATTGGGTTTATGGAACGGTATCTGAGCTAATTTGAAACCCTTGTTTTATGTATCACCCCACCTCACCTTTCCCGTTAAGCAGCCATAGTGTGTTTTCTGCATGTGTGACTCTGTTCTGTTTTGTAATTCAGTTCAAGTGTAACGGTTTTTACATTCCCTCTATAAGTGATACCTTATGAGAAGTGTCCTTTTCTGTGTGACTTATTTCACTTAGAATCGTCGTACCTAAATCCACTCATCATGCTGCTACTAGCCTTATGACATTGATTTCATGGCTGAGTGATATTCCATTGTACATAAGGACCACAACTTCTTTATCCATTTTTCTCTTTCCTGGGATATTGAAGGTGGAATGAAGTGGAGGTCCTGGTCAACAGAGCAGCCCTAAACTTTGGGGTGCTTGTGTCTTGCTGATTTTTCATTTTCCCAATTTATACCCCCATGAGTGGAAGTGCCCTATGCTCTCTAAGCTGTGTTTTTTGGATGTTTCCGGACACACCGTACACTTCTCCAGAGTGGCTGTTGGCAATTTACATCCCGCCCATCAGTGTCGCAAGGCTCCCATTTCTGCATGGCCTGTCCTGCATTTCTGGTTTTGAGACTTTTTTCAGCATGGCCCTTTTGACCGATGGGTAGCGAGTCTTCTTTGTAGCGCTGATTTGCCTTTCCAGGTTGCTTGGTTGGCCAAAAAGGGCGTATGCGTTTTTTCCTGAATATATTCAGGAAAAAACGCATACGCCCTTTTTGGCCAAGGGCATCATTGTCAACGTTTTGCCGCTTTTCATGTGCTTTAAAGGCGATTCGAATCTACCTCCTGAAATCTGTTTCCTGCAATTCTGCCTTGATTTCAAATCCTCTTCTTTGCCTTCCCTCAATATATTTGTGGACGAGAGTTATCATTTATAACTCTGCAGGTTTGTGAATTGCAGTGCCCTGAAGCTCCATTTTACAACTCGCTTTTTTGGGAGCTGGCCGCAAAAGCGCAGGATGGCTTCAGGCCCTGTTCTGGTTCCGGGGGGGAGGATGAGCCTGTGGTTAATTCTTCTTCCTGATGGGAAAATAGAGTGACCTGTGCCTGTCCCAACACCAAGAGCTAGTCTCTCACTGGTTCACCGTCTACCCGTTCATCCTCAGGACAAATTGCAACCTGTACGGAACAGGAGGTTAAAGGTGCTGATGCTCCAAGTAGGGAGATTATTAGTAAAGCGTCTGGAATGGTGAAGCCGGGCACAAGGAGAAGAGAAATGAGGTGCGTTTTAGAAACCTTTCCCCATCACATGGTGTACCATCTTTTTGTTTTCTCATGCATGTTTTCGATGTAGGAATATGCCCTTGAACCTGTAGATTTGGGACCCATGCGATGGGTACCACGCAGTATTACTTTAAAGGGTCTGCGTTTGCTCACCCAACCTCACCAAACCTCTCAGCCCCAAGAGTGTCCACCCTTATGTCTCATCCAGCTGTGGGTCTAGATATGGTCAATCCAGGTTGCATCACAGCCCCTGAACGCATTGTGTAAGAATTTCTCTCTCTTTCACTGTCTTTGTTTCATGGGTTTGTAAAAGTAATTTATTTTTATAATGGGGTTTAGCTGCTTTTCACTGCTGTGTTTATGCCGCTTTACACCCACTTGACACACTAACAGAGAGATATCAATACATAGGTTTTAAGATTATTACTAGTCAGATATATTCTTGTGCGGTGAATAGGGCGTGTTGAGTCCAGTTCTCTGAGCAAGGAGTAGGTCTTGTCTATTACATATTTGGTTTATGGAACGGTATCTGAGCTAATTTGAAACCCTTGTTTTATGTATCACCCCACCTCACCTTTCCCGTTAAGCAGCCATAGTGTGTTTTCTGCATGTGTGACTCTGTTCTGTTTTGTAATTCAGTTCAAGTGTAACGGTTTTTACATTCCCTCTATAAGTGATACCTTATGAGAAGTGTCCTTTTCTGTGTGACTTATTTCACTTAGAATCGTCGTACCTAAATCCACTCATCATGCTGCTACTAGCCTTATGACATTGATTTCATGGCTGAGTGATATTCCATTGTACATAAGGACCACAACTTCTTTATCCATTTTTCTCTTTCCTGGGATATTGAAGGTGGAATGAAGTGGAGGTCCTGGTCAACAGAGCAGCCCTAAACTTTGGGGTGCTTGTGTCTTGCTGATTTTTCATTTTCCCAATTTATACCCCCATGAGTGGAAGTGCCCTATGCTCTCTAAGCTGTGTTTTTTAGATGTTTCAGGACACACCGTACACTTCTCCAGAGTGGCTGTTGGCAATTTACATCCCGCCCATCAGTGTAGCAAGGCTCCCATTTCTCCATGGCCTGTCCTGCATTTCTGGTTTTGAGACTTTTTTCAGCATGGCCCTTTTGACCGATGGGTAGCGAGTCTTCTTTGTAGCGCTGATTTGCCTTTCCAGGTTGCTTGGTTGGCCAAAAAGGGCGTATGCGTTTTTTCCTGAATATATTCAGGAAAAAACGCATACGCCCTTTTTGGCCAAGGGCATCATTGTCAACGTTTTGCCGCTTTTCATGTGCTTTAAAGGCGATTCGAATCTACCTCCTGAAATCTGTTTCCTGCAATTCTGCCTTGATTTCAAATCCTCTTCTTTGCCTTCCCTCAATATATTTGTGGACGAGAGTTATCATTTATAACTCTGCAGGTTTGTGAATTGCAGTGCCCTGAAGCTCCATTTTACAGCTCGCTTTTTTGGGAGCTGGCCGCAAAAGCGCAGGATGGCTTCAGGCCCTGTTCTGGTTCCGGGGGGGAGGATGAGCCTGTGGTTAATTCTTCTTCCTGATGGGAAAATAGAGTGACCTCTGCCTGTCCCAACACCAAGAGCTAGTCTCTCACTGGTTCCCCGTCTACCCGTTCATCCTCAGGACAAATTGCAACCTGTACGGAACAGGAGGTTAAAGGTGCTGATGCTCCAAGTAGGGAGATTATTAGTAAAGCGGCTGGAATGGCGAACCCGGGCACAAGGAGAAGAGAAATGAGGTGCGTTTTAGAAACCTTTCCCCATCACATGGTGTACCATCTTTTTGTTTTCTCATGCATGTTTTCGATGTAGGAAGATGCCCTTGAACCTGGAGATTTGCGACCCATGCGATGGGGACCACGCAGTATTACTTTAAAGGGTCTGCGTTTGCTCACCCAACCTCACCAAACCTCTCAGCCCCAAGAGTGTCCACCCTTATGTCTCATCCAGCTGTGGGTCTAGATATGGTCAATCCAGGTTGCATCACAGCCCCTGAACGCATTGTGTAAGAATTTCTCTCTCTTTCACTGTCTTTGTTTCATGGGTTTGTAAAAGTAATTTATTTTTATAATGGGGTTTAGCTGCTTTTCACTGCTGTGTTTATGCCGCTTTACACCCACTTGACACACTAACAGAGAGATATCAATACATAGGTTTTAAGATTATTACTAGTCAGATATATTCTTGTGCGGTGAATAGGGCGTGTTGAGTCCAGTTCTCTGAGCAAGGAGTAGGTCTTGTCTATTACATATTGGGTTTATGGAACGGTATCTGAGCTAATTTGAAACCCTTGTTTTATGTATCACCCCACCTCACCTTTCCCGTTAAGCAGCCATAGTGTGTTTTCTGCATGTGTGACTCTGTTCTGTTTTGTAATTCAGTTCAAGTGTAACGGTTTTTACATTCCCTCTATAAGTGATACCTTATGAGAAGTGTCCTTTTCTGTGTGACTTATTTCACTTAGAATCGTCGTACCTAAATCCACTCATCATGCTGCTACTAGCCTTATGACATTGATTTCATGGCTGAGTGATATTCCATTGTACATAAGGACCACAACTTCTTTATCCATTTTTCTCTTTCCTGGGATATTGAAGGTGGAATGAAGTGGAGGTCCTGGTCAACAGAGCAGCCCTAAACTTTGGGGTGCTTGTGTCTTGCTGATTTTTCATTTTCCCAATTTATACCCCCATGAGTGGAAGTGCCCTATGCTCTCTAAGCTGTGTTTTTTAGATGTTTCAGGACACACCGTACACTTCTCCAGAGTGGCTGTTGGCAATTTACATCCCGCCCATCAGTGTAGCAAGGCTCCCATTTCTCCATGGCCTGTCCTGCATTTCTGGTTTTGAGACTTTTTTCAGCATGGCCCTTTTGACCGATGGGTAGCGAGTCTTCTTTGTAGCGCTGATTTGCCTTTCCAGGTTGCTTGGTTGGCCAAAAAGGGCGTATGCGTTTTTTCCTGAATATATTCAGGAAAAAACGCATACGCCCTTTTTGGCCAAGGGCATCATTGTCAACGTTTTGCCGCTTTTCATGTGCTTTAAAGGCGATTCGAATCTACCTCCTGAAATCTGTTTCCTGCAATTCTGCCTTGATTTCAAATCCTCTTCTTTGCCTTCCCTCAATATATTTGTGGACGAGAGTTATCATTTATAACTCTGCAGGTTTGTGAATTGCAGTGCCCTGAAGCTCCATTTTACAACTCGCTTTTTTGGGAGCTGGCCGCAAAAGCGCAGGATGGCTTCAGGCCCTGTTCTGGTTCCGGGGGGGAGGATGAGCCTGTGGTTAATTCTTCTTCCTGATGGGAAAATAGAGTGACCTGTGCCTGTCCCAACACCAAGAGCTAGTCTCTCACTGGTTCCCCATCTACCCGTTCATCCTCAGGACAAATTGCAACCTGTACGGAACAGGAGGTTAAAGGTGCTGATGCTCCAAGTAGGGAGATTGCTAGTAAAGTGGCTGGAATGGCGAACCCGAGCACAAGGAGATGAGAAATGAGGTGCGTTTTAGAAACCTTTCCCCATCACACGGTGTACCATCTTCTGGGTTTCTCATGCATGTTTTCGATGTAGCAAGATGCCCTTGAACCTGGAGATTTGGGACCCATGCGATGGGTACCACGCAGTATTACTTTAAAGGGTCTGCGTTTGCTCACCCAACCTCACCAAACCTCTCAGCCCCAAGAGTGTCCACCCTTATGTCTCATCCAGCTGTGGGTCTAGATATGGTCAATCCAGGTTGCATCACAGCCCCTGAACGCATTGTGTAAGAATTTCGCTCTCTTTCACTGTCTTTGTTTCATGGGTTTGTAAAAGTAATTTATTTTTATAATGGGGTTTAGCTGCTTTTCACTGCTGTGTTTATGCCGCTTTACACCCACTTGACACACTAACAGAGAGATATCAATACATAGGTTTTAAGATTATTACTAGTCAGATATATTCTTGTGCGGTGAATAGGGCGTGTTGAGTCCAGTTCTCTGAGCAAGGAGTAGGTCTTGTCTATTACATATTGGGTTTATGGAACGGTATCTGAGCTAATTTGAAACCCTTGTTTTATGTATCACCCCACCTCACCTTTCCCGTTAAGCAGCCATAGTGTGTTTTCTGCATGTGTGACTCCGTTCTGTTTTGTAATTCAGTTCAAGTGTAACGGTTTTTACATTCCCTCTATCAGTGATACCTTATGAGAAGTGTCCTTTTCTGTGTGACTTATTTCACTTAGAATCGTCGTACCTAAATCCACTCATCATGCTGCTACTAGCCTTATGACATTGATTTCATGGCTGAGTGATATTCCATTGTACATAAGGACCACAACTCCTTTATCCATTTTTCTCTTTCCTGGGATATTGAAGGTGGAATGAAGTGGAGGTCCTTGTCAAGAGAGCAGCCCTAAACTTTGGGGTGCTTGTGTCTTGCTGATTTTTAATTTTCCCAATGTATACCCCCATGAGTGGAAGTGCCCTATGCTCTCTAAGCTTTGCTTTTTAGACGTTTCAGGACTCACCGTACACTTCTCCAGAGTGGCTGTTGGCAATTTACACCCCGCCCATCAGTGTAGCACGGCTCCCATTTCTCCATGGCCTTTCCTGTATTTCTGGTTTTGACACTTTTTTCAGCATGGCCCTTTTAACCGATGGGAAGCGAGACTTCTTTGTAGCGCTGATTTGCCTTTCCAGGTTGCTTGGTTGGCCAAAAAGGGCGTATGCGTTTTTTCCTGAATATATTCAGGAAAAAACGCATACGCCCTTTTTGGCCAAGGGCATCATTGTCAACGTTTTGCCGCTTTTCATGTGCTTTAAAGGCGATTCGAATCTACCTCCTGAAATCTCTTTCCTGCAATTCTGCCTTGATTTCAAATCCTCTTCTTTGCCTTCCCTCAATATATTTGTGGACGAGAGTTATCATTTATAACTCTGCAGGTTTGTGAATTGCAGTGCCCTGAAGCTCCATTTTACAACTCGCTTTTTAGGGAGCTGGCCGCAAAAGCGCATGATGGCTTCAGCCCCTGTTCTGGTTCCCGGGGGCAGGCTGAGCCTGTGGTTAATTCTTCTTCCTGATGGGAAAACAGAGTGACCTGTGCCTGTCCCTACACCAGGAGCTAGTCTCTCACTGGTTCCAAGTCTTCCCGTTCATCCTCAGGACAAATTGCAACCTGTACGGAACAGGAGGTTAAAGGTGCTGATGCTCCAAGTAGGGAGATTGCTAGTAAAGTGGCTGGAATGGCGAACCCGAGCACAAGGAGATGAGAAATGAGGTGCGTTTTAGAAACCTTTCCCCATCACACGGTGTACCATCTTCTGGGTTTCTCATGCATGTTTTCGATGTAGCAAGATGCCCTTGAACCTGGAGATTTGGGACCCATGCGATGGGTACCACGCAGTATTACTTTAAAGGGTCTGCGTTTGCTCACCCAACCTCACCAAACCTCTCAGCCCCAAGAGTGTCCACCCTTATGTCTCATCCAGCTGTGGGTCTAGATACGGTCAATCCAGGTTGCATCACAGCCCCTGAACGCATTGTATAAGAATTTCTCTCTCTTTCACTGTCTTTGTTTCATGGGTTTTTCCAAGTAATTTATGTTTATAATGGGGTTTAGCTGCTTTTCACTGCTGTGTTTATGCCGCTTTACACCCACTTGACACACTAACAGAGAGATATCAATACATAGGTTTTAAGATTATTACTAGTCAGATATATTCTTGTGCGGTGAATAGGGCGTGTTGAGTCCAGTTCTCTGAGCAAGGAGTAGGTCTTGTCTATTACATATTGGGTTTATGGAACGGTATCTGAGCTAATTTGAAACCCTTGTTTTATGTATCACCCCACCTCACCTTTCCCGTTAAGCAGCCATAGTGTGTTTTCTGCATGTGTGACTCCGTTCTGTTTTGTAATTCAGTTCAAGTGTAACGGTTTTTACATTCCCTCTATCAGTGATACCTTATGAGAAGTGTCCTTTTCTGTGTGACTTATTTCACTTAGAATCGTCGTACCTAAATCCACTCATCATGCTGCTACTAGCCTTATGACATTGATTTCATGGCTGAGTGATATTCCATTGTACATAAGGACCACAACTCCTTTATCCATTTTTCTCTTTCTTGGGATATTGAAGGTGGAATGAAGTGGAGGTCCTTGTCAAGAGAGCAGCCCTAAACTTTGGGGTGCTTGTGTCTTGCTGATTTTTAATTTTCCCAATGTATACCCCCATGAGTGGAAGTGCCCTATGCTCTCTAAGCTTTGCTATTTAGACGTTTCAGGACTCACCGTACACTTCTCCAGAGTGGCTGTTGGCAATTTACATCCCGCCCATCAGTGTAGCACGGCTCCCATTTCTCCATGGCCTTTCCTGTATTTCTGGTTTTGACACTTTTTTCAGCATGGCCCTTTTAACCGATGGGAAGCGAGACTTCTTTGTAGCACTGATTTGCCTTTCCAGGTTGCTTGGTTGGCCAAAACGGGCGTATGCGTTTTTTCCTGAATATATTCAGGAAAAAACGCATACGCCCTTTTTGGCCAAGGGCATCATTGTCAACGTTTTGCCGCTTTTCATGTGCTTTAAAGGCGATTCGAATCTACCTCCTGAAATCTGTTTCCTGCAATTCTGCCTTGATTTCAAATCCTCTTCTTTGCCTTCCCTCAATATATTTGTGGACGAGAGTTATCATTTATAACTCTGCAGGTTTGTGAATTGCAGTGCCCTGAAGCTCCATTTTACAACTCGCTTTTTAGGGAGCTGGCCGCAAAAGCGCAGGATGGCTTCAGCCCCTGTTCTGGTTCCCGGGGGCAGGCTGAGCCTGTGGTTAATTCTTCTTCCTGATGGGAAAACAGAGTGACCTGTGCCTGTCCCTACACCAGGAGCTAGTCTCTCACTGGTTCCAAGTCTTCCCGTTCATCCTCAGGACAAATTGCAACCTGTACGGAACAGGAGGTTAAAGGTGCTGATGCTCCAAGTAGGGAGATTGCTAGTAAAGTGGCTGGAATGGCGAACCCGAGCACAAGGAGATGAGAAATGAGGTGCGTTTTAGAAACCTTTCCCCATCACACGGTGTACCATCTTCTGGGTTTCTCATGCATATTTTCGATGTAGCAAGATGCCCTTGAACCTGGAGATTTGGGACCCATGCGATGGGTACCACGCAGTATTACTTTAAAGGGTCTGCGTTTGCTCACCCAACCTCACCAAACCTCTCAGCCCCAAGAGTGTCCACCCTTATGTCTCATCCAGCTGTGGGTCTAGATATGGTCAATCCAGGTTGCATCACAGCCCCTGAACGCATTGTGTAAGAATTTCGCTCTCTTTCACTGTCTTTGTTTCATGGGTTTTTCAAAGTAATTTATTTTTATAATGGGGTTTAGCTGCTTTTCACTGCTGTGTTTATGCCGCTTTACACCCACTTGACACACTAACAGAGAGATATCAATACATAGGTTTTAAGATTATTACTAGTCAGATATATTCTTGTGCGGTGAATAGGGCGTGTTGAGTCCAGTTCTCTGAGCAAGGAGTAGGTCTTGTCTATTACATATTGGGTTTATGGAACGGTATCTGAGCTAATTTGAAACCCTTGTTTTATGTATCACCCCACCTCACCTTTCCCGTTAAGCAGCCATAGTGTGTTTTCTGCATGTGTGACTCCGTTCTGTTTTGTAATTCAGTTCAAGTGTAACGGTTTTTACATTCCCTCTATCAGTGATACCTTATGAGAAGTGTCCTTTTCTGTGTGACTTATTTCACTTAGAATCGTCGTACCTAAATCCACTCATCATGCTGCTACTAGCCTTATGACATTGATTTCATGGCTGAGTGATATTCCATTGTACATAAGGACCACAACTCCTTTATCCATTTTTCTCTTTCCTGGGATATTGAAGGTGGAATGAAGTGGAGGTCCTTGTCAAGAGAGCAGCCCTAAACTTTGGGGTGCTTGTGTCTTGCTGATTTTTAATTTTCCCAATGTATACCCCCATGAGTGGAAGTGCCCTATGCTCTCTAAGCTTTGCTTTTTAGACGTTTCAGGACTCACCGTACACTTCTCCAGAGTGGCTGTTGGCAATTTACACCCCGCCCATCAGTGTAGCACGGCTCCCATTTCTCCATGGCCTTTCCTGTATTTCTGGTTTTGACACTTTTTTCAGCATGGCCCTTTTAACCGATGGGAAGCGAGACTTCTTTGTAGCGCTGATTTGCCTTTCCAGGTTGCTTGGTTGGCCAAAACGGGCGTATGCGTTTTTTCCTGAATATATTCAGGAAAAAACGCATACGCCCTTTTTGGCCAAGGGCATCATTGTCAACGTTTTGCCGCTTTTCATGTGCTTTAAAGGCGATTCGAATCTACCTCCTGAAATCTCTTTCCTGCAATTCTGCCTTGATTTCAAATCCTCTTCTTTGCCTTCCCTCAATATATTTGTGGACGAGAGTTATCATTTATAACTCTGCAGGTTTGTGAATTGCAGTGCCCTGAAGCTCCATTTTACAACTCGCTTTTTAGGGAGCTGGCCGCAAAAGCGCATGATGGCTTCAGCCCCTGTTCTGGTTCCCGGGGGCAGGCTGAGCCTGTGGTTAATTCTTCTTCCTGATGGGAAAACAGAGTGACCTGTGCCTGTCCCTACACCAGGAGCTAGTCTCTCACTGGTTTCAAGTCTTCCCGTTCATCCTCAGGACAAATTGCAACTTGTACGGAACAGGAGGTTAAAGGTGCTGATGCTCCAAGTAGGGAGATTGCTAGTAAAGTGGCTGGAATGGCGAACCCGAGCACAAGGAGATGAGAAATGAGGTGCGTTTTAGAAACCTTTCCCCATCACACGGTGTACCATCTTCTGGGTTTCTCATGCATGTTTTCGATGTAGCAAGATGCCCTTGAACCTGGAGATTTGGGACCCATGCGATGGGTACCACGCAGTATTACTTTAAAGGGTCTGCGTTTGCTCACCCAACCTCACCAAACCTCTCAGCCCCAAGAGTGTCCACCCTTATGTCTCATCCAGCTGTGGGTCTAGATACGGTCAATCCAGGTTGCATCACAGCCCCTGAACGCATTGTATAAGAATTTCTCTCTCTTTCACTGTCTTTGTTTCATGGGTTTTTCCAAGTAATTTATGTTTATAATGGGGTTTAGCTGCTTTTCACTGCTGTGTTTATGCCGCTTTACACCCACTTGACACACTAACAGAGAGATATCAATACATAGGTTTTAAGATTATTACTAGTCAGATATATTCTTGTGCGGTGAATAGGGCGTGTTGAGTCCAGTTCTCTGAGCAAGGAGTAGGTCTTGTCTATTACATATTGGGTTTATGGAACGGTATCTGAGCTAATTTGAAACCCTTGTTTTATGTATCACCCCACCTCACCTTTCCCGTTAAGCAGCCATAGTGTGTTTTCTGCATGTGTGACTCCGTTCTGTTTTGTAATTCAGTTCAAGTGTAACGGTTTTTACATTCCCTCTATCAGTGATACCTTATGAGAAGTGTCCTTTTCTGTGTGACTTATTTCACTTAGAATCGTCGTACCTAAATCCACTCATCATGCTGCTACTAGCCTTATGACATTGATTTCATGGCTGAGTGATATTCCATTGTACATAAGGACCACAACTCCTTTATCCATTTTTCTCTTTCTTGGGATATTGAAGGTGGAATGAAGTGGAGGTCCTTGTCAAGAGAGCAGCCCTAAACTTTGGGGTGCTTGTGTCTTGCTGATTTTTAATTTTCCCAATGTATACCCCCATGAGTGGAAGTGCCCTATGCTCTCTAAGCTTTGCTATTTAGACGTTTCAGGACTCACCGTACACTTCTCCAGAGTGGCTGTTGGCAATTTACATCCCGCCCATCAGTGTAGCACGGCTCCCATTTCTCCATGGCCTTTCCTGTATTTCTGGTTTTGACACTTTTTTCAGCATGGCCCTTTTAACCGATGGGAAGCGAGACTTCTTTGTAGCGCTGATTTGCCTTTCCAGGTTGCTTGGTTGGCCAAAACGGGCGTATGCGTTTTTTCCTGAATATATTCAGGAAAAAACGCATACGCCCTTTTTGGCCAAGGGCATCATTGTCAACGTTTTGCCGCTTTTCATGTGCTTTAAAGGCGATTCGAATCTACCTCCTGAAATCTGTTTCCTGCAATTCTGCCTTGATTTCAAATCCTCTTCTTTGCCTTCCCTCAATATATTTGTGGACGAGAGTTATCATTTATAACTCTGCAGGTTTGTGAATTGCAGTGCCCTGAAGCTCCATTTTACAACTCGCTTTTTAGGGAGCTGGCCGCAAAAGCGCAGGATGGCTTCAGCCCCTGTTCTGGTTCCCGGGGGCAGGCTGAGCCTGTGGTTAATTCTTCTTCCTGATGGGAAAACAGAGTGACCTGTGCCTGTCCCTACACCAGGAGCTAGTCTCTCACTGGTTCCAAGTCTTCCCGTTCATCCTCAGGACAAATTGCAACCTGTACGGAACAGGAGGTTAAAGGTGCTGATGCTCCAAGTAGGGAGATTGCTAGTAAAGTGGCTGGAATGGCGAACCCGAGCACAAGGAGATGAGAAATGAGGTGCGTTTTAGAAACCTTTCCCCATCACACGGTGTACCATCTTCTGGGTTTCTCATGCATGTTTTCGATGTAGCAAGATGCCCTTGAACCTGGAGATTTGGGACCCATGCGATGGGTACCACGCAGTATTACTTTAAAGGGTCTGCGTTTGCTCACCCAACCTCACCAAACCTCTCAGCCCCAAGAGTGTCCACCCTTATGTCTCATCCAGCTGTGGGTCTAGATATGGTCAATCCAGGTTGCATCACAGCCCCTGAACGCATTGTGTAAGAATTTCGCTCTCTTTCACTGTCTTTGTTTCATGGGTTTTTCCAAGTAATTTATGTTTATAATGGGGTTTAGCTGCTTTTCACTGCTGTGTTTATGCCGCTTTACACCCACTTGACACACTAACAGAGAGATATCAATACATAGGTTTTAAGATTATTACTAGTCAGATATATTCTTGTGCGGTGAATAGGGCGTGTTGAGTCCAGTTCTCTGAGCAAGGAGTAGGTCTTGTCTATTACATATTGGGTTTATGGAACGGTATCTGAGCTAATTTGAAACCCTTGTTTTATGTATCACCCCACCTCACCTTTCCCGTTAAGCAGCCATAGTGTGTTTTCTGCATGTGTGACTCCGTTCTGTTTTGTAATTCAGTTCAAGTGTAACGGTTTTTACATTCCCTCTATCAGTGATACCTTATGAGAAGTGTCCTTTTCTGTGTGACTTATTTCACTTAGAATCGTCGTACCTAAATCCACTCATCATGCTGCTACTAGCCTTATGACATTGATTTCATGGCTGAGTGATATTCCATTGTACATAAGGACCACAACTCCTTTATCCATTTTTCTCTTTCTTGGGATATTGAAGGTGGAATGAAGTGGAGGTCCTTGTCAAGAGAGCAGCCCTAAACTTTGGGGTGCTTGTGTCTTGCTGATTTTTAATTTTCCCAATGTATACCCCCATGAGTGGAAGTGCCCTATGCTCTCTAAGCTTTGCTATTTAGACGTTTCAGGACTCACCGTACACTTCTCCAGAGTGGCTGTTGGCAATTTACATCCCGCCCATCAGTGTAGCACGGCTCCCATTTCTCCATGGCCTTTCCTGTATTTCTGGTTTTGACACTTTTTTCAGCATGGCCCTTTTAACCGATGGGAAGCGAGACTTCTTTGTAGCGCTGATTTGCCTTTCCAGGTTGCTTGGTTGGCCAAAACGGGCGTATGCGTTTTTTCCTGAATATATTCAGGAAAAAACGCATACGCCCTTTTTGGCCAAGGGCATCATTGTCAACGTTTTGCCGCTTTTCATGTGCTTTAAAGGCGATTCGAATCTACCTCCTGAAATCTGTTTCCTGCAATTCTGCCTTGATTTCAAATCCTCTTCTTTGCCTTCCCTCAATATATTTGTGGACGAGAGTTATCATTTATAACTCTGCAGGTTTGTGAATTGCAGTGCCCTGAAGCTCCATTTTACAACTCGCTTTTTAGGGAGCTGGCCGCAAAAGCGCAGGATGGCTTCAGCCCCTGTTCTGGTTCCCGGGGGCAGGCTGAGCCTGTGGTTAATTCTTCTTCCTGATGGGAAAACAGAGTGACCTGTGCCTGTCCCTACACCAGGAGCTAGTCTCTCACTGGTTCCAAGTCTTCCCGTTCATCCTCAGGACAAATTGCAACCTGTACGGAACAGGAGGTTAAAGGTGCTGATGCTCCAAGTAGGGAGATTGCTAGTAAAGTGGCTGGAATGGCGAACCCGAGCACAAGGAGATGAGAAATGAGGTGCGTTTTAGAAACCTTTCCCCATCACACGGTGTACCATCTTCTGGGTTTCTCATGCATGTTTTCGATGTAGCAAGATGCCCTTGAACCTGGAGATTTGGGACCCATGCGATGGGTACCACGCAGTATTACTTTAAAGGGTCTGCGTTTGCTCACCCAACCTCACCAAACCTCTCAGCCCCAAGAGTGTCCACCCTTATGTCTCATCCAGCTGTGGGTCTAGATATGGTCAATCCAGGTTGCATCACAGCCCCTGAACGCATTGTGTAAGAATTTCGCTCTCTTTCACTGTCTTTGTTTCATGGGTTTTTCAAAGTAATTTATTTTTATAATGGGGTTTAGCTGCTTTTCACTGCTGTGTTTATGCCGCTTTACACCCACTTGACACACTAACAGAGAGATATCAATACATAGGTTTTAAGATTATTACTAGTCAGATATATTCTTGTGCGGTGAATAGGGCGTGTTGAGTCCAGTTCTCTGAGCAAGGAGTAGGTCTTGTCTATTACATATTGGGTTTATGGAACGGTATCTGAGCTAATTTGAAACCCTTGTTTTATGTATCACCCCACCTCACCTTTCCCGTTAAGCAGCCATAGTGTGTTTTCTGCATGTGTGACTCCGTTCTGTTTTGTAATTCAGTTCAAGTGTAACGGTTTTTACATTCCCTCTATCAGTGATACCTTATGAGAAGTGTCCTTTTCTGTGTGACTTATTTCACTTAGAATCGTCGTACCTAAATCCACTCATCATGCTGCTACTAGCCTTATGACATTGATTTCATGGCTGAGTGATATTCCATTGTACATAAGGACCACAACTCCTTTATCCATTTTTCTCTTTCCTGGGATATTGAAGGTGGAATGAAGTGGAGGTCCTTGTCAAGAGAGCAGCCCTAAACTTTGGGGTGCTTGTGTCTTGCTGATTTTTAATTTTCCCAATGTATACCCCCATGAGTGGAAGTGCCCTATGCTCTCTAAGCTTTGCTTTTTAGACGTTTCAGGACTCACCGTACACTTCTCCAGAGTGGCTGTTGGCAATTTACACCCCGCCCATCAGTGTAGCACGGCTCCCATTTCTCCATGGCCTTTCCTGTATTTCTGGTTTTGACACTTTTTTCAGCATGGCCCTTTTAACCGATGGGAAGCGAGACTTCTTTGTAGCGCTGATTTGCCTTTCCAGGTTGCTTGGTTGGCCAAAACGGGCGTATGCGTTTTTTCCTGAATATATTCAGGAAAAAACGCATACGCCCTTTTTGGCCAAGGGCATCATTGTCAACGTTTTGCCGCTTTTCATGTGCTTTAAAGGCGATTCGAATCTACCTCCTGAAATCTGTTTCCTGCAATTCTGCCTTGATTTCAAATCCTCTTCTTTGCCTTCCCTCAATATATTTGTGGACGAGAGTTATCATTTATAACTCTGCAGGTTTGTGAATTGCAGTGCCCTGAAGCTCCATTTTACAACTCGCTTTTTAGGGAGCTGGCCGCAAAAGCGCATGATGGCTTCAGCCCCTGTTCTGGTTCCCGGGGGCAGGCTGAGCCTGTGGTTAATTCTTCTTCCTGATGGGAAAACAGAGTGACCTGTGCCTGTCCCTACACCAGGAGCTAGTCTCTCACTGGTTCCAAGTCTTCCCGTTCATCCTCAGGACAAATTGCAACCTGTACGGAACAGGAGGTTAAAGGTGCTGATGCTCCAAGTAGGGAGATTGCTAGTAAAGTGGCTGGAATGGCGAACCCGAGCACAAGGAGATGAGAAATGAGGTGCGTTTTAGAAACCTTTCCCCATCACACGGTGTACCATCTTCTGGGTTTCTCATGCATGTTTTCGATGTAGCAAGATGCCCTTGAACCTGGAGATTTGGGACCCATGCGATGGGTACCACGCAGTATTACTTTAAAGGGTCTGCGTTTGCTCACCCAACCTCACCAAACCTCTCAGCCCCAAGAGTGTCCACCCTTATGTCTCATCCAGCTGTGGGTCTAGATACGGTCAATCCAGGTTGCATCACAGCCCCTGAACGCATTGTATCAGAATTTCTCTCTCTTTCACTGTCTTTGTTTCATGGGTTTTTCCAAGTAATTTATGTTTATAATGGGGTTTAGCTGCTTTTCACTGCTGTGTTTATGCCGCTTTACACCCACTTGACACACTAACAGAGAGATATCAATACATAGGTTTTAAGATTATTACTAGTCAGATATATTCTTGTGCGGTGAATAGGGCGTGTTGAGTCCAGTTCTCTGAGCAAGGAGTAGGTCTTGTCTATTACATATTGGGTTTATGGAACGGTATCTGAGCTAATTTGAAACCCTTGTTTTATGTATCACCCCACCTCACCTTTCCCGTTAAGCAGCCATAGTGTGTTTTCTGCATGTGTGACTCCGTTCTGTTTTGTAATTCAGTTCAAGTGTAACGGTTTTTACATTCCCTCTATCAGTGATACCTTATGAGAAGTGTCCTTTTCTGTGTGACTTATTTCACTTAGAATCGTCGTACCTAAATCCACTCATCATGCTGCTACTAGCCTTATGACATTGATTTCATGGCTGAGTGATATTCCATTGTACATAAGGACCACAACTCCTTTATCCATTTTTCTCTTTCTTGGGATATTGAAGGTGGAATGAAGTGGAGGTCCTTGTCAAGAGAGCAGCCCTAAACTTTGGGGTGCTTGTGTCTTGCTGATTTTTAATTTTCCCAATGTATACCCCCATGAGTGGAAGTGCCCTATGCTCTCTAAGCTTTGCTATTTAGACGTTTCAGGACTCACCGTACACTTCTCCAGAGTGGCTGTTGGCAATTTACATCCCGCCCATCAGTGTAGCACGGCTCCCATTTCTCCATGGCCTTTCCTGTATTTCTGGTTTTGACACTTTTTTCAGCATGGCCCTTTTAACCGATGGGAAGCGAGACTTCTTTGTAGCGCTGATTTGCCTTTCCAGGTTGCTTGGTTGGCCAAAAAGGGCGTATGCGTTTTTTCCTGAATATATTCAGGAAAAAACGCATACGCCCTTTTTGGCCAAGGGCATCATTGTCAACGTTTTGCCGCTTTTCATGTGCTTTAAAGGCGATTCGAATCTACCTCCTGAAATCTGTTTCCTGCAATTCTGCCTTGATTTCAAATCCTCTTCTTTGCCTTCCCTCAATATATTTGTGGACGAGAGTTATCATTTATAACTCTGCAGGTTTGTGAATTGCAGTGCCCTGAAGCTCCATTTTACAACTCGCTTTTTAGGGAGCTGGCCGCAAAAGCGCAGGATGGCTTCAGCCCCTGTTCTGGTTCCCGGGGGCAGGCTGAGCCTGTGGTTAATTCTTCTTCCTGATGGGAAAACAGAGTGACCTGTGCCTGTCCCTACACCAGGAGCTAGTCTCTCACTGGTTCCAAGTCTTCCCGTTCATCCTCAGGACAAATTGCAACCTGTACGGAACAGGAGGTTAAAGGTGCTGATGCTCCAAGTAGGGAGATTGCTAGTAAAGTGGCTGGAATGGCGAACCCGAGCACAAGGAGATGAGAAATGAGGTGCGTTTTAGAAACCTTTCCCCATCACACGGTGTACCATCTTCTGGGTTTCTCATGCATGTTTTCGATGTAGCAAGATGCCCTTGAACCTGGAGATTTGGGACCCATGCGATGGGTACCACGCAGTATTACTTTAAAGGGTCTGCGTTTGCTCACCCAACCTCACCAAACCTCTCAGCCCCAAGAGTGTCCACCCTTATGTCTCATCCAGCTGTGGGTCTAGATATGGTCAATCCAGGTTGCATCACAGCCCCTGAACGCATTGTGTAAGAATTTCGCTCTCTTTCACTGTCTTTGTTTCATGGGTTTTTCAAAGTAATTTATTTTTATAATGGGGTTTAGCTGCTTTTCACTGCTGTGTTTATGCCGCTTTACACCCACTTGACACACTAACAGAGAGATATCAATACATAGGTTTTAAGATTATTACTAGTCAGATATATTCTTGTGCGGTGAATAGGGCGTGTTGAGTCCAGTTCTCTGAGCAAGGAGTAGGTCTTGTCTATTACATATTGGGTTTATGGAACGGTATCTGAGCTAATTTGAAACCCTTGTTTTATGTATCACCCCACCTCACCTTTCCCGTTAAGCAGCCATAGTGTGTTTTCTGCATGTGTGACTCCGTTCTGTTTTGTAATTCAGTTCAAGTGTAACGGTTTTTACATTCCCTCTATCAGTGATACCTTATGAGAAGTGTCCTTTTCTGTGTGACTTATTTCACTTAGAATCGTCGTACCTAAATCCACTCATCATGCTGCTACTAGCCTTATGACATTGATTTCATGGCTGAGTGATATTCCATTGTACATAAGGACCACAACTCCTTTATCCATTTTTCTCTTTCCTGGGATATTGAAGGTGGAATGAAGTGGAGGTCCTTGTCAAGAGAGCAGCCCTAAACTTTGGGGTGCTTGTGTCTTGCTGATTTTTAATTTTCCCAATGTATACCCCCATGAGTGGAAGTGCCCTATGCTCTCTAAGCTTTGCTTTTTAGACGTTTCAGGACTCACCGTACACTTCTCCAGAGTGGCTGTTGGCAATTTACACCCCGCCCATCAGTGTAGCACGGCTCCCATTTCTCCATGGCCTTTCCTGTATTTCTGGTTTTGACACTTTTTTCAGCATGGCCCTTTTAACCGATGGGAAGCGAGACTTCTTTGTAGCGCTGATTTGCCTTTCCAGGTTGCTTGGTTGGCCAAAACGGGCGTATGCGTTTTTTCCTGAATATATTCAGGAAAAAACGCATACGCCCTTTTTGGCCAAGGGCATCATTGTCAACGTTTTGCCGCTTTTCATGTGCTTTAAAGGTGATTCGAATCTACCTCCTGAAATCTGTTTCCTGCAATTCTGCCTTGATTTCAAATCCTCTTCTTTGCCTTCCCTCAATATATTTGTGGACGAGAGTTATCATTTATAACTCTGCAGGTTTGTGAATTGCAGTGCCCTGAAGCTCCATTTTACAACTCGCTTTTTAGGGAGCTGGCCGCAAAAGCGCAGGATGGCTTCAGCCCCTGTTCTGGTTCCCGGGGGCAGGCTGAGCCTGTGGTTAATTCTTCTTCCTGATGGGAAAACAGAGTGACCTGTGCCTGTCCCTACACCAGGAGCTAGTCTCTCACTGGTTCCAAGTCTTCCCGTTCATCCTCAGGACAAATTGCAACCTGTACGGAACAGGAGGTTAAAGGTGCTGATGCTCCAAGTAGGGAGATTGCTAGTAAAGTGGCTGGAATGGCGAACCCGAGCACAAGGAGATGAGAAATGAGGTGCGTTTTAGAAACCTTTCCCCATCACACGGTGTACCATCTTCTGGGTTTCTCATGCATGTTTTCGATGTAGCAAGATGCCCTTGAACCTGGAGATTTGGGACCCATGCGATGGGTACCACGCAGTATTACTTTAAAGGGTCTGCGTTTGCTCACCCAACCTCACCAAACCTCTCAGCCCCAAGAGTGTCCACCCTTATGTCTCATCCAGCTGTGGGTCTAGATATGGTCAATCCAGGTTGCATCACAGCCCCTGAACGCATTGTGTAAGAATTTCGCTCTCTTTCACTGTCTTTGTTTCATGGGTTTTTCAAAGTAATTTATTTTTATAATGGGGTTTAGCTGCTTTTCACTGCTGTGTTTATGCCGCTTTACACCCACTTGACACACTAACAGAGAGATATCAATACATAGGTTTTAAGATTATTACTAGTCAGATATATTCTTGTGCGGTGAATAGGGCGTGTTGAGTCCAGTTCTCTGAGCAAGGAGTAGGTCTTGTCTATTACATATTGGGTTTATGGAACGGTATCTGAGCTAATTTGAAACCCTTGTTTTATGTATCACCCCACCTCACCTTTCCCGTTAAGCAGCCATAGTGTGTTTTCTGCATGTGTGACTCCGTTCTGTTTTGTAATTCAGTTCAAGTGTAACGGTTTTTACATTCCCTCTATCAGTGATACCTTATGAGAAGTGTCCTTTTCTGTGTGACTTATTTCACTTAGAATCGTCGTACCTAAATCCACTCATCATGCTGCTACTAGCCTTATGACATTGATTTCATGGCTGAGTGATATTCCATTGTACATAAGGACCACAACTCCTTTATCCATTTTTCTCTTTCCTGGGATATTGAAGGTGGAATGAAGTGGAGGTCCTTGTCAAGAGAGCAGCCCTAAACTTTGGGGTGCTTGTGTCTTGCTGATTTTTAATTTTCCCAATGTATACCCCCATGAGTGGAAGTGCCCTATGCTCTCTAAGCTTTGCTTTTTAGACGTTTCAGGACTCACCGTACACTTCTCCAGAGTGGCTGTTGGCAATTTACACCCCGCCCATCAGTGTAGCACGGCTCCCATTTCTCCATGGCCTTTCCTGTATTTCTGGTTTTGACACTTTTTTCAGCATGGCCCTTTTAACCGATGGGAAGCGAGACTTCTTTGTAGCGCTGATTTGCCTTTCCAGGTTGCTTGGTTGGCCAAAACGGGCGTATGCGTTTTTTCCTGAATATATTCAGGAAAAAACGCATACGCCCTTTTTGGCCAAGGGCATCATTGTCAACGTTTTGCCGCTTTTCATGTGCTTTAAAGGCGATTCGAATCTACCTCCTGAAATCTGTTTCCTGCAATTCTGCCTTGATTTCAAATCCTCTTCTTTGCCTTCCCTCAATATATTTGTGGACGAGAGTTATCATTTATAACTCTGCAGGTTTGTGAATTGCAGTGCCCTGAAGCTCCATTTTACAACTCGCTTTTTAGGGAGCTGGCCGCAAAAGCGCAGGATGGCTTCAGCCCCTGTTCTGGTTCCCGGGGGCAGGCTGAGCCTGTGGTTAATTCTTCTTCCTGATGGGAAAACAGAGTGACCTGTGCCTGTCCCTACACCAGGAGCTAGTCTCTCACTGGTTCCAAGTCTTCCCGTTCATCCTCAGGACAAATTGCAACCTGTACGGAACAGGAGGTTAAAGGTGCTGATGCTCCAAGTAGGGAGATTGCTAGTAAAGTGGCTGGAATGGCGAACCCGAGCACAAGGAGATGAGAAATGAGGTGCGTTTTAGAAACCTTTCCCCATCACACGGTGTACCATCTTCTGGGTTTCTCATGCATGTTTTCGATGTAGCAAGATGCCCTTGAACCTGGAGATTTGGGACCCATGCGATGGGTACCACGCAGTATTACTTTAAAGGGTCTGCGTTTGCTCACCCAACCTCACCAAACCTCTCAGCCCCAAGAGTGTCCACCCTTATGTCTCATCCAGCTGTGGGTCTAGATATGGTCAATCCAGGTTGCATCACAGCCCCTGAACGCATTGTGTAAGAATTTCGCTCTCTTTCACTGTCTTTGTTTCATGGGTTTTTCAAAGTAATTTATTTTTATAATGGGGTTTAGCTGCTTTTCACTGCTGTGTTTATGCCGCTTTACACCCACTTGACACACTAACAGAGAGATATCAATACATAGGTTTTAAGATTATTACTAGTCAGATATATTCTTGTGCGGTGAATAGGGCGTGTTGAGTCCAGTTCTCTGAGCAAGGAGTAGGTCTTGTCTATTACATATTGGGTTTATGGAACGGTATCTGAGCTAATTTGAAACCCTTGTTTTATGTATCACCCCACCTCACCTTTCCCGTTAAGCAGCCATAGTGTGTTTTCTGCATGTGTGACTCCGTTCTGTTTTGTAATTCAGTTCAAGTGTAACGGTTTTTACATTCCCTCTATCAGTGATACCTTATGAGAAGTGTCCTTTTCTGTGTGACTTATTTCACTTAGAATCGTCGTACCTAAATCCACTCATCATGCTGCTACTAGCCTTATGACATTGATTTCATGGCTGAGTGATATTCCATTGTACATAAGGACCACAACTCCTTTATCCATTTTTCTCTTTCCTGGGATATTGAAGGTGGAATGAAGTGGAGGTCCTTGTCAAGAGAGCAGCCGTAAACTTTGGGGTGCTTGTGTCTTGCTGATTTTTAATTTTCCCAATGTATACCCCCATGAGTGGAAGTGCCCTATGCTCTCTAAGCTTTGCTTTTTAGACGTTTCAGGACTCACCGTACACTTCTCCAGAGTGGCTGTTGGCAATTTACACCCCGCCCATCAGTGTAGCACGGCTCCCATTTCTCCATGGCCTTTCCTGTATTTCTGGTTTTGACACTTTTTTCAGCATGGCCCTTTTAACCGATGGGAAGCGAGACTTCTTTGTAGCGCTGATTTGCCTTTCCAGGTTGCTTGGTTGGCCAAAACGGGCGTATGCGTTTTTTCCTGAATATATTCAGGAAAAAACGCATACGCCCTTTTTGGCCAAGGGCATCATTGTCAACGTTTTGCCGCTTTTCATGTGCTTTAAAGGCGATTCGAATCTACCTCCTGAAATCTCTTTCCTGCAATTCTGCCTTGATTTCAAATCCTCTTCTTTGCCTTCCCTCAATATATTTGTGGACGAGAGTTATCATTTATAACTCTGCAGGTTTGTGAATTGCAGTGCCCTGAAGCTCCATTTTACAACTCGCTTTTTAGGGAGCTGGCCGCAAAAGCGCATGATGGCTTCAGCCCCTGTTCTGGTTCCCGGGGGCAGGCTGAGCCTGTGGTTAATTCTTCTTCCTGATGGGAAAACAGAGTGACCTGTGCCTGTCCCTACACCAGGAGCTAGTCTCTCACTGGTTCCAAGTCTTCCCGTTCATCCTCAGGACAAATTGCAACCTGTACGGAACAGGAGGTTAAAGGTGCTGATGCTCCAAGTAGGGAGATTGCTAGTAAAGTGGCTGGAATGGCGAACCCGAGCACAAGGAGATGAGAAATGAGGTGCGTTTTAGAAACCTTTCCCCATCACACGGTGTACCATCTTCTGGGTTTCTCATGCATGTTTTCGATGTAGCAAGATGCCCTTGAACCTGGAGATTTGGGACCCATGCGATGGGTACCACGCAGTATTACTTTAAAGGGTCTGCGTTTGCTCACCCAACCTCACCAAACCTCTCAGCCCCAAGAGTGTCCACCCTTATGTCTCATCCAGCTGTGGGTCTAGATACGGTCAATCCAGGTTGCATCACAGCCCCTGAACGCATTGTATAAGAATTTCTCTCTCTTTCACTGTCTTTGTTTCATGGGTTTTTCCAAGTAATTTATTTTTATAATGGGGTTTAGCTGCTTTTCACTGCTGTGTTTATGCCGCTTTACACCCACTTGACACACTAACAGAGAGATATCAATACATAGGTTTTAAGATTATTACTAGTCAGATATATTCTTGTGCGGTGAATAGGGCGTGTTGAGTCCAGTTCTCTGAGCAAGGAGTAGGTCTTGTCTATTACATATTGGGTTTATGGAACGGTATCTGAGCTAATTTGAAACCCTTGTTTTATGTATCACCCCACCTCACCTTTCCCGTTAAGCAGCCATAGTGTGTTTTCTGCATGTGTGACTCCGTTCTGTTTTGTAATTCAGTTCAAGTGTAACGGTTTTTACATTCCCTCTATCAGTGATACCTTATGAGAAGTGTCCTTTTCTGTGTGACTTATTTCACTTAGAATCGTCGTACCTAAATCCACTCATCATGCTGCTACTAGCCTTATGACATTGATTTCATGGCTGAGTGATATTCCATTGTACATAAGGACCACAACTCCTTTATCCATTTTTCTCTTTCCTGGGATATTGAAGGTGGAATGAAGTGGAGGTCCTTGTCAAGAGAGCAGCCCTAAACTTTGGGGTGCTTGTGTCTTGCTGATTTTTAATTTTCCCAATGTATACCCCCATGAGTGGAAGTGCCCTATGCTCTCTAAGCTTTGCTTTTTAGACGTTTCAGGACTCACCGTACACTTCTCCAGAGTGGCTGTTGGCAATTTACACCCCGCCCATCAGTGTAGCACGGCTCCCATTTCTCCATGGCCTTTCCTGTATTTCTGGTTTTGACACTTTTTTCAGCATGGCCCTTTTAACCGATGGGAAGCGAGACTTCTTTGTAGCGCTGATTTGCCTTTCCAGGTTGCTTGGTTGGCCAAAACGGGCGTATGCGTTTTTTCCTGAATATATTCAGGAAAAAACGCATACGCCCTTTTTGGCCAAGGGCATCATTGTCAACGTTTTGCCGCTTTTCATGTGCTTTAAAGGCGATTCGAATCTACCTCCTGAAATCTGTTTCCTGCAATTCTGCCTTGATTTCAAATCCTCTTCTTTGCCTTCCCTCAATATATTTGTGGACGAGAGTTATCATTTATAACTCTGCAGGTTTGTGAATTGCAGTGCCCTGAAGCTCCATTTTACAACTCGCTTTTTAGGGAGCTGGCCGCAAAAGCGCAGGATGGCTTCAGCCCCTGTTCTGGTTCCCGGGGGCAGGCTGAGCCTGTGGTTAATTCTTCTTCCTGATGGGAAAACAGAGTGACCTGTGCCTGTCCCTACACCAGGAGCTAGTCTCTCACTGGTTCCAAGTCTTCCCGTTCATCCTCAGGACAAATTGCAACCTGTACGGAACAGGAGGTTAAAGGTGCTGATGCTCCAAGTAGGGAGATTGCTAGTAAAGTGGCTGGAATGGCGAACCCGAGCACAAGGAGATGAGAAATGAGGTGCGTTTTAGAAACCTTTCCCCATCACACGGTGTACCATCTTCTGGGTTTCTCATGCATGTTTTCGATGTAGCAAGATGCCCTTGAACCTGGAGATTTGGGACCCATGCGATGGGTACCACGCAGTATTACTTTAAAGGGTCTGCGTTTGCTCACCCAACCTCACCAAACCTCTCAGCCCCAAGAGTGTCCACCCTTATGTCTCATCCAGCTGTGGGTCTAGATATGGTCAATCCAGGTTGCATCACAGCCCCTGAACGCATTGTGTAAGAATTTCGCTCTCTTTCACTGTCTTTGTTTCATGGGTTTTTCAAAGTAATTTATTTTTATAATGGGGTTTAGCTGCTTTTCACTGCTGTGTTTATGCCGCTTTACACCCACTTGACACACTAACAGAGAGATATCAATACATAGGTTTTAAGATTATTACTAGTCAGATATATTCTTGTGCGGTGAATAGGGCGTGTTGAGTCCAGTTCTCTGAGCAAGGAGTAGGTCTTGTCTATTACATATTGGGTTTATGGAACGGTATCTGAGCTAATTTGAAACCCTTGTTTTATGTATCACCCCACCTCACCTTTCCCGTTAAGCAGCCATAGTGTGTTTTCTGCATGTGTGACTCCGTTCTGTTTTGTAATTCAGTTCAAGTGTAACGGTTTTTACATTCCCTCTATCAGTGATACCTTATGAGAAGTGTCCTTTTCTGTGTGACTTATTTCACTTAGAATCGTCGTACCTAAATCCACTCATCATGCTGCTACTAGCCTTATGACATTGATTTCATGGCTGAGTGATATTCCATTGTACATAAGGACCACAACTCCTTTATCCATTTTTCTCTTTCCTGGGATATTGAAGGTGGAATGAAGTGGAGGTCCTTGTCAAGAGAGCAGCCCTAAACTTTGGGGTGCTTGTGTCTTGCTGATTTTTAATTTTCCCAATGTATACCCCCATGAGTGGAAGTGCCCTATGCTCTCTAAGCTTTGCTTTTTAGACGTTTCAGGACTCACCGTACACTTCTCCAGAGTGGCTGTTGGCAATTTACACCCCGCCCATCAGTGTAGCACGGCTCCCATTTCTCCATGGCCTTTCCTGTATTTCTGGTTTTGACACTTTTTTCAGCATGGCCCTTTTAACCGATGGGAAGCGAGACTTCTTTGTAGCGCTGATTTGCCTTTCCAGGTTGCTTGGTTGGCCAAAACGGGCGTATGCGTTTTTTCCTGAATATATTCAGGAAAAAACGCATACGCCCTTTTTGGCCAAGGGCATCATTGTCAACGTTTTGCCGCTTTTCATGTGCTTTAAAGGCGATTCGAATCTACCTCCTGAAATCTCTTTCCTGCAATTCTGCCTTGATTTCAAATCCTCTTCTTTGCCTTCCCTCAATATATTTGTGGACGAGAGTTATCATTTATAACTCTGCAGGTTTGTGAATTGCAGTGCCCTGAAGCTCCATTTTACAACTCGCTTTTTAGGGAGCTGGCCGCAAAAGCGCATGATGGCTTCAGCCCCTGTTCTGGTTCCCGGGGGCAGGCTGAGCCTGTGGTTAATTCTTCTTCCTGATGGGAAAACAGAGTGACCTGTGCCTGTCCCTACACCAGGAGCTAGTCTCTCACTGGTTCCAAGTCTTCCCGTTCATCCTCAGGACAAATTGCAACCTGTACGGAACAGGAGGTTAAAGGTGCTGATGCTCCAAGTAGGGAGATTGCTAGTAAAGTGGCTGGAATGGCGAACCCGAGCACAAGGAGATGAGAAATGAGGTGCGTTTTAGAAACCTTTCCCCATCACACGGTGTACCATCTTCTGGGTTTCTCATGCATGTTTTCGATGTAGCAAGATGCCCTTGAACCTGGAGATTTGGGACCCATGCGATGGGTACCACGCAGTATTACTTTAAAGGGTCTGCGTTTGCTCACCCAACCTCACCAAACCTCTCAGCCCCAAGAGTGTCCACCCTTATGTCTCATCCAGCTGTGGGTCTAGATACGGTCAATCCAGGTTGCATCACAGCCCCTGAACGCATTGTATAAGAATTTCTCTCTCTTTCACTGTCTTTGTTTCATGGGTTTTTCCAAGTAATTTATTTTTATAATGGGGTTTAGCTGCTTTTCACTGCTGTGTTTATGCCGCTTTACACCCACTTGACACACTAACAGAGAGATATCAATACATAGGTTTTAAGATTATTACTAGTCAGATATATTCTTGTGCGGTGAATAGGGCGTGTTGAGTCCAGTTCTCTGAGCAAGGAGTAGGTCTTGTCTATTACATATTGGGTTTATGGAACGGTATCTGAGCTAATTTGAAACCCTTGTTTTATGTATCACCCCACCTCACCTTTCCCGTTAAGCAGCCATAGTGTGTTTTCTGCATGTGTGACTCCGTTCTGTTTTGTAATTCAGTTCAAGTGTAACGGTTTTTACATTCCCTCTATCAGTGATACCTTATGAGAAGTGTCCTTTTCTGTGTGACTTATTTCACTTAGAATCGTCGTACCTAAATCCACTCATCATGCTGCTACTAGCCTTATGACATTGATTTCATGGCTGAGTGATATTCCATTGTACATAAGGACCACAACTCCTTTATCCATTTTTCTCTTTCTTGGGATATTGAAGGTGGAATGAAGTGGAGGTCCTTGTCAAGAGAGCAGCCCTAAACTTTGGGGTGCTTGTGTCTTGCTGATTTTTAATTTTCCCAATGTATACCCCCATGAGTGGAAGTGCCCTATGCTCTCTAAGCTTTGCTATTTAGACGTTTCAGGACTCACCGTACACTTCTCCAGAGTGGCTGTTGGCAATTTACATCCCGCCCATCAGTGTAGCACGGCTCCCATTTCTCCATGGCCTTTCCTGTATTTCTGGTTTTGACACTTTTTTCAGCATGGCCCTTTTAACCGATGGGAAGCGAGACTTCTTTGTAGCGCTGATTTGCCTTTCCAGGTTGCTTGGTTGGCCAAAACGGGCGTATGCGTTTTTTCCTGAATATATTCAGGAAAAAACGCATATGCCCGTTTTGGCCAAGGGCATCATTGTCAACGTTTTGCCGCTTTTCATGTGCTTTAAAGGCGATTCGAATCTACCTCCTGAAATCTGTTTCCTGCAATTCTGCCTTGATTTCAAATCCTCTTCTTTGCCTTCCCTCAATATATTTGTGGACGAGAGTTATCATTTATAACTCTGCAGGTTTGTGAATTGCAGTGCCCTGAAGCTCCATTTTACAACTCGCTTTTTAGGGAGCTGGCCGCAAAAGCGCAGGATGGCTTCAGCCCCTGTTCTGGTTCCCGGGGGCAGGCTGAGCCTGTGGTTAATTCTTCTTCCTGATGGGAAAACAGAGTGACCTGTGCCTGTCCCTACACCAGGAGCTAGTCTCTCACTGGTTCCAAGTCTTCCCGTTCATCCTCAGGACAAATTGCAACCTGTACGGAACAGGAGGTTAAAGGTGCTGATGCTCCAAGTAGGGAGATTGCTAGTAAAGTGGCTGGAATGGCGAACCCGAGCACAAGGAGATGAGAAATGAGGTGCGTTTTAGAAACCTTTCCCCATCACACGGTGTACCATCTTCTGGGTTTCTCATGCATGTTTTCGATGTAGCAAGATGCCCTTGAACCTGGAGATTTGGGACCCATGCGATGGGTACCACGCAGTATTACTTTAAAGGGTCTGCGTTTGCTCACCCAACCTCACCAAACCTCTCAGCCCCAAGAGTGTCCACCCTTATGTCTCATCCAGCTGTGGGTCTAGATATGGTCAATCCAGGTTGCATCACAGCCCCTGAACGCATTGTGTAAGAATTTCGCTCTCTTTCACTGTCTTTGTTTCATGGGTTTTTCAAAGTAATTTATTTTTATAATGGGGTTTAGCTGCTTTTCACTGCTGTGTTTATGCCGCTTTACACCCACTTGACACACTAACAGAGAGATATCAATACATAGGTTTTAAGATTATTACTAGTCAGATATATTCTTGTGCGGTGAATAGGGCGTGTTGAGTCCAGTTCTCTGAGCAAGGAGTAGGTCTTGTCTATTACATATTGGGTTTATGGAACGGTATCTGAGCTAATTTGAAACCCTTGTTTTATGTATCACCCCACCTCACCTTTCCCGTTAAGCAGCCATAGTGTGTTTTCTGCATGTGTGACTCCGTTCTGTTTTGTAATTCAGTTCAAGTGTAACGGTTTTTACATTCCCTCTATCAGTGATACCTTATGAGAAGTGTCCTTTTCTGTGTGACTTATTTCACTTAGAATCGTCGTACCTAAATCCACTCATCATGCTGCTACTAGCCTTATGACATTGATTTCATGGCTGAGTGATATTCCATTGTACATAAGGACCACAACTCCTTTATCCATTTTTCTCTTTCCTGGGATATTGAAGGTGGAATGAAGTGGAGGTCCTTGTCAAGAGAGCAGCCCTAAACTTTGGGGTGCTTGTGTCTTGCTGATTTTTAATTTTCCCAATGTATACCCCCATGAGTGGAAGTGCCCTATGCTCTCTAAGCTTTGCTTTTTAGACGTTTCAGGACTCACCGTACACTTCTCCAGAGTGGCTGTTGGCAATTTACACCCCGCCCATCAGTGTAGCACGGCTCCCATTTCTCCATGGCCTTTCCTGTATTTCTGGTTTTGACACTTTTTTCAGCATGGCCCTTTTAACCGATGGGAAGCGAGACTTCTTTGTAGCGCTGATTTGCCTTTCCAGGTTGCTTGGTTGGCCAAAACGGGCGTATGCGTTTTTTCCTGAATATATTCAGGAAAAAACGCATACGCCCTTTTTGGCCAAGGGCATCATTGTCAACGTTTTGCCGCTTTTCATGTGCTTTAAAGGCGATTCGAATCTACCTCCTGAAATCTGTTTCCTGCAATTCTGCCTTGATTTCAAATCCTCTTCTTTGCCTTCCCTCAATATATTTGTGGACGAGAGTTATCATTTATAACTCTGCAGGTTTGTGAATTGCAGTGCCCTGAAGCTCCATTTTACAACTCGCTTTTTAGGGAGCTGGCCGCAAAAGCGCAGGATGGCTTCAGCCCCTGTTCTGGTTCCCGGGGGCAGGCTGAGCCTGTGGTTAATTCTTCTTCCTGATGGGAAAACAGAGTGACCTGTGCCTGTCCCTACACCAGGAGCTAGTCTCTCACTGGTTCCAAGTCTTCCCGTTCATCCTCAGGACAAATTGCAACCTGTACGGAACAGGAGGTTAAAGGTGCTGATGCTCCAAGTAGGGAGATTGCTAGTAAAGTGGCTGGAATGGCGAACCCGAGCACAAGGAGATGAGAAATGAGGTGCGTTTTAGAAACCTTTCCCCATCACACGGTGTACCATCTTCTGGGTTTCTCATGCATGTTTTCGATGTAGCAAGATGCCCTTGAACCTGGAGATTTGGGACCCATGCGATGGGTACCACGCAGTATTACTTTAAAGGGTCTGCGTTTGCTCACCCAACCTCACCAAACCTCTCAGCCCCAAGAGTGTCCACCCTTATGTCTCATCCAGCTGTGGGTCTAGATACGGTCAATCCAGGTTGCATCACAGCCCCTGAACGCATTGTATAAGAATTTCTCTCTCTTTCACTGTCTTTGTTTCATGGGTTTTTCCAAGTAATTTATTTTTATAATGGGGTTTAGCTGCTTTTCACTGCTGTGTTTATGCCGCTTTACACCCACTTGACACACTAACAGAGAGATATCAATACATAGGTTTTAAGATTATTACTAGTCAGATATATTCTTGTGCGGTGAATAGGGCGTGTTGAGTCCAGTTCTCTGAGCAAGGAGTAGGTCTTGTCTATTACATATTGGGTTTATGGAACGGTATCTGAGCTAATTTGAAACCCTTGTTTTATGTATCACCCCACCTCACCTTTCCCGTTAAGCAGCCATAGTGTGTTTTCTGCATGTGTGACTCCGTTCTGTTTTGTAATTCAGTTCAAGTGTAACGGTTTTTACATTCCCTCTATCAGTGATACCTTATGAGAAGTGTCCTTTTCTGTGTGACTTATTTCACTTAGAATCGTCGTACCTAAATCCACTCATCATGCTGCTACTAGCCTTATGACATTGATTTCATGGCTGAGTGATATTCCATTGTACATAAGGACCACAACTCCTTTATCCATTTTTCTCTTTCTTGGGATATTGAAGGTGGAATGAAGTGGAGGTCCTTGTCAAGAGAGCAGCCCTAAACTTTGGGGTGCTTGTGTCTTGCTGATTTTTAATTTTCCCAATGTATACCCCCATGAGTGGAAGTGCCCTATGCTCTCTAAGCTTTGCTATTTAGACGTTTCAGGACTCACCGTACACTTCTCCAGAGTGGCTGTTGGCAATTTACATCCCGCCCATCAGTGTAGCACGGCTCCCATTTCTCCATGGCCTTTCCTGTATTTCTGGTTTTGACACTTTTTTCAGCATGGCCCTTTTAACCGATGGGAAGCGAGACTTCTTTGTAGCGCTGATTTGCCTTTCCAGGTTGCTTGGTTGGCCAAAACGGGCGTATGCGTTTTTTCCTGAATATATTCAGGAAAAAACGCATACGCCCTTTTTGGCCAAGGGCATCATTGTCAACGTTTTGCCGCTTTTCATGTGCTTTAAAGGCGATTCGAATCTACCTCCTGAAATCTGTTTCCTGCAATTCTGCCTTGATTTCAAATCCTCTTCTTTGCCTTCCCTCAATATATTTGTGGACGAGAGTTATCATTTATAACTCTGCAGGTTTGTGAATTGCAGTGCCCTGAAGCTCCATTTTACAACTCGCTTTTTAGGGAGCTGGCCGCAAAAGCGCAGGATGGCTTCAGCCCCTGTTCTGGTTCCCGGGGGCAGGCTGAGCCTGTGGTTAATTCTTCTTCCTGATGGGAAAACAGAGTGACCTGTGCCTGTCCCTACACCAGGAGCTAGTCTCTCACTGGTTCCAAGTCTTCCCGTTCATCCTCAGGACAAATTGCAACCTGTACGGAACAGGAGGTTAAAGGTGCTGATGCTCCAAGTAGGGAGATTGCTAGTAAAGTGGCTGGAATGGCGAACCCGAGCACAAGGAGATGAGAAATGAGGTGCGTTTTAGAAACCTTTCCCCATCACACGGTGTACCATCTTCTGGGTTTCTCATGCATGTTTTCGATGTAGCAAGATGCCCTTGAACCTGGAGATTTGGGACCCATGCGATGGGTACCACGCAGTATTACTTTAAAGGGTCTGCGTTTGCTCACCCAACCTCACCAAACCTCTCAGCCCCAAGAGTGTCCACCCTTATGTCTCATCCAGCTGTGGGTCTAGATATGGTCAATCCAGGTTGCATCACAGCCCCTGAACGCATTGTGTAAGAATTTCGCTCTCTTTCACTGTCTTTGTTTCATGGGTTTTTCAAAGTAATTTATTTTTATAATGGGGTTTAGCTGCTTTTCACTGCTGTGTTTATGCCGCTTTACACCCACTTGACACACTAACAGAGAGATATCAATACATAGGTTTTAAGATTATTACTAGTCAGATATATTCTTGTGCGGTGAATAGGGCGTGTTGAGTCCAGTTCTCTGAGCAAGGAGTAGGTCTTGTCTATTACATATTGGGTTTATGGAACGGTATCTGAGCTAATTTGAAACCCTTGTTTTATGTATCACCCCACCTCACCTTTCCCGTTAAGCAGCCATAGTGTGTTTTCTGCATGTGTGACTCCGTTCTGTTTTGTAATTCAGTTCAAGTGTAACGGTTTTTACATTCCCTCTATCAGTGATACCTTATGAGAAGTGTCCTTTTCTGTGTGACTTATTTCACTTAGAATCGTCGTACCTAAATCCACTCATCATGCTGCTACTAGCCTTATGACATTGATTTCATGGCTGAGTGATATTCCATTGTACATAAGGACCACAACTCCTTTATCCATTTTTCTCTTTCCTGGGATATTGAAGGTGGAATGAAGTGGAGGTCCTTGTCAAGAGAGCAGCCCTAAACTTTGGGGTGCTTGTGTCTTGCTGATTTTTAATTTTCCCAATGTATACCCCCATGAGTGGAAGTGCCCTATGCTCTCTAAGCTTTGCTTTTTAGACGTTTCAGGACTCACCGTACACTTCTCCAGAGTGGCTGTTGGCAATTTACATCCCGCCCATCAGTGTAGCACGGCTCCCATTTCTCCATGGCCTTTCCTGTATTTCTGGTTTTGACACTTTTTTCAGCATGGCCCTTTTAACCGATGGGAAGCGAGACTTCTTTGTAGCGCTGATTTGCCTTTCCAGGTTGCTTGGTTGGCCAAAACGGGCGTATGCGTTTTTTCCTGAATATATTCAGGAAAAAACGCATACGCCCTTTTTGGCCAAGGGCATCATTGTCAACGTTTTGCCGCTTTTCATGTGCTTTAAAGGCGATTCGAATCTACCTCCTGAAATCTGTTTCCTGCAATTCTGCCTTGATTTCAAATCCTCTTCTTTGCCTTCCCTCAATATATTTGTGGACGAGAGTTATCATTTATAACTCTGCAGGTTTGTGAATTGCAGTGCCCTGAAGCTCCATTTTACAACTCGCTTTTTAGGGAGCTGGCCGCAAAAGCGCAGGATGGCTTCAGCCCCTGTTCTGGTTCCCGGGGGCAGGCTGAGCCTGTGGTTAATTCTTCTTCCTGATGGGAAAACAGAGTGACCTGTGCCTGTCCCTACACCAGGAGCTAGTCTCTCATTGGTTCCAAGTCTTCCCGTTCATCCTCAGGACAAATTGCAACCTGTACGGAACAGGAGGTTAAAGGTGCTGATGCTCCAAGTAGGGAGATTGCTAGTAAAGTGGCTGGAATGGCGAACCCGAGCACAAGGAGATGAGAAATGAGGTGCGTTTTAGAAACCTTTCCCCATCACACGGTGTACCATCTTCTGGGTTTCTCATGCATGTTTTCGATGTAGCAAGATGCCCTTGAACCTGGAGATTTGGGACCCATGCGATGGGTACCACGCAGTATTACTTTAAAGGGTCTGCGTTTGCTCACCCAACCTCACCAAACCTCTCAGCCCCAAGAGTGTCCACCCTTATGTCTCATCCAGCTGTGGGTCTAGATACGGTCAATCCAGGTTGCATCACAGCCCCTGAACGCATTGTGTAAGAATTTCGCTCTCTTTCACTGTCTTTGTTTCATGGGTTTTTCAAAGTAATTTATTTTTATAATGGGGTTTAGCTGCTTTTCACTGCTGTGTTTATGCCGCTTTACACCCACTTGACACACTAACAGAGAGATATCAATACATAGGTTTTAAGATTATTACTAGTCAGATATATTCTTGTGCGGTGAATAGGGCGTGTTGAGTCCAGTTCTCTGAGCAAGGAGTAGGTCTTGTCTATTACATATTGGGTTTATGGAACGGTATCTGAGCTAATTTGAAACCCTTGTTTTATGTATCACCCCACCTCACCTTTCCCGTTAAGCAGCCATAGTGTGTTTTCTGCATGTGTGACTCCGTTCTGTTTTGTAATTCAGTTCAAGTGTAACGGTTTTTACATTCCCTCTATCAGTGATACCTTATGAGAAGTGTCCTTTTCTGTGTGACTTATTTCACTTAGAATCGTCGTACCTAAATCCACTCATCATGCTGCTACTAGCCTTATGACATTGATTTCATGGCTGAGTGATATTCCATTGTACATAAGGACCACAACTCCTTTATCCATTTTTCTCTTTCCTGGGATATTGAAGGTGGAATGAAGTGGAGGTCCTTGTCAAGAGAGCAGCCCTAAACTTTGGGGTGCTTGTGTCTTGCTGATTTTTAATTTTCCCAATGTATACCCCCATGAGTGGAAGTGCCCTATGCTCTCTAAGCTTTGCTTTTTAGACGTTTCAGGACTCACCGTACACTTCTCCAGAGTGGCTGTTGGCAATTTACACCCCGCCCATCAGTGTAGCACGGCTCCCATTTCTCCATGGCCTTTCCTGTATTTCTGGTTTTGACACTTTTTTCAGCATGGCCCTTTTAACCGATGGGAAGCGAGACTTCTTTGTAGCGCTGATTTGCCTTTCCAGGTTGCTTGGTTGGCCAAAACGGGCGTATGCGTTTTTTCCTGAATATATTCAGGAAAAAACGCATACGCCCTTTTTGGCCAAGGGCATCATTGTCAACGTTTTGCCGCTTTTCATGTGCTTTAAAGGCGATTCGAATCTACCTCCTGAAATCTGTTTCCTGCAATTGTGCCTTGATTTCAAATCCTCTTCTTTGCCTTCCCTCAATATATTTGTGGACGAGAGTTATCATTTATAACTCTGCAGGTTTGTGAATTGCAGTGCCCTGAAGCTCCATTTTACAACTCGCTTTTTAGGGAGCTGGCCGCAAAAGCGCAGGATGGCTTCAGCCCCTGTTCTGGTTCCCGGGGGCAGGCTGAGCCTGTGGTTAATTCTTCTTCCTGATGGGAAAACAGAGTGACCTGTGCCTGTCCCTACACCAGGAGCTAGTCTCTCACTGGTTCCAAGTCTTCCCGTTCATCCTCAGGACAAATTGCAACCTGTACGGAACAGGAGGTTAAAGGTGCTGATGCTCCAAGTAGGGAGATTGCTAGTAAAGTGGCTGGAATGGCGAACCCGAGCACAAGGAGATGAGAAATGAGGTGCGTTTTAGAAACCTTTCCCCATCACACGGTGTACCATCTTCTGGGTTTCTCATGCATGTTTTCGATGTAGCAAGATGCCCTTGAACCTGGAGATTTGGGACCCATGCGATGGGTACCACGCAGTATTACTTTAAAGGGTCTGCGTTTGCTCACCCAACCTCACCAAACCTCTCAGCCCCAAGAGTGTCCACCCTTATGTCTCATCCAGCTGTGGGTCTAGATACGGTCAATCCAGGTTGCATCACAGCCCCTGAACGCATTGTATAAGAATTTCTCTCTCTTTCACTGTCTTTGTTTCATGGGTTTTTCCAAGTAATTTATTTTTATAATGGGGTTTAGCTGCTTTTCACTGCTGTGTTTATGCCGCTTTACACCCACTTGACACACTAACAGAGAGATATCAATACATAGGTTTTAAGATTATTACTAGTCAGATATATTCTTGTGCGGTGAATAGGGCGTGTTGAGTCCAGTTCTCTGAGCAAGGAGTAGGTCTTGTCTATTACATATTGGGTTTATGGAACGGTATCTGAGCTAATTTGAAACCCTTGTTTTATGTATCACCCCACCTCACCTTTCCCGTTAAGCAGCCATAGTGTGTTTTCTGCATGTGTGACTCCGTTCTGTTTTGTAATTCAGTTCAAGTGTAACGGTTTTTACATTCCCTCTATCAGTGATACCTTATGAGAAGTGTCCTTTTCTGTGTGACTTATTTCACTTAGAATCGTCGTACCTAAATCCACTCATCATGCTGCTACTAGCCTTATGACATTGATTTCATGGCTGAGTGATATTCCATTGTACATAAGGACCACAACTCCTTTATCCATTTTTCTCTTTCCTGGGATATTGAAGGTGGAATGAAGTGGAGGTCCTTGTCAAGAGAGCAGCCCTAAACTTTGGGGTGCTTGTGTCTTGCTGATTTTTAATTTTCCCAATGTATACCCCCATGAGTGGAAGTGCCCTATGCTCTCTAAGCTTTGCTTTTTAGACGTTTCAGGACTCACCGTACACTTCTCCAGAGTGGCTGTTGGCAATTTACACCCCGCCCATCAGTGTAGCACGGCTCCCATTTCTCCATGGCCTTTCCTGTATTTCTGGTTTTGACACTTTTTTCAGCATGGCCCTTTTAACCGATGGGAAGCGAGACTTCTTTGTAGCGCTGATTTGCCTTTCCAGGTTGCTTGGTTGGCCAAAACGGGCGTATGCGTTTTTTCCTGAATATATTCAGGAAAAAACGCATACGCCCTTTTTGGCCAAGGGCATCATTGTCAACGTTTTGCCGCTTTTCATGTGCTTTAAAGGCGATTCGAATCTACCTCCTGAAATCTGTTTCCTGCAATTGTGCCTTGATTTCAAATCCTCTTCTTTGCCTTCCCTCAATATATTTGTGGACGAGAGTTATCATTTATAACTCTGCAGGTTTGTGAATTGCAGTGCCCTGAAGCTCCATTTTACAACTCGCTTTTTAGGGAGCTGGCCGCAAAAGCGCAGGATGGCTTCAGCCCCTGTTCTGGTTCCCGGGGGCAGGCTGAGCCTGTGGTTAATTCTTCTTCCTGATGGGAAAACAGAGTGACCTGTGCCTGTCCCTACACCAGGAGCTAGTCTCTCACTGGTTCCAAGTCTTCCCGTTCATCCTCAGGACAAATTGCAACCTGTACGGAACAGGAGGTTAAAGGTGCTGATGCTCCAAGTAGGGAGATTGCTAGTAAAGTGGCTGGAATGGCGAACCCGAGCACAAGGAGATGAGAAATGAGGTGCGTTTTAGAAACCTTTCCCCATCACACGGTGTACCATCTTCTGGGTTTCTCATGCATGTTTTCGATGTAGCAAGATGCCCTTGAACCTGGAGATTTGGGACCCATGCGATGGGTACCACGCAGTATTACTTTAAAGGGTCTGCGTTTGCTCACCCAACCTCACCAAACCTCTCAGCCCCAAGAGTGTCCACCCTTATGTCTCATCCAGCTGTGGGTCTAGATACGGTCAATCCAGGTTGCATCACAGCCCCTGAACGCATTGTATAAGAATTTCTCTCTCTTTCACTGTCTTTGTTTCATGGGTTTTTCCAAGTAATTTATTTTTATAATGGGGTTTAGCTGCTTTTCACTGCTGTGTTTATGCCGCTTTACACCCACTTGACACACTAACAGAGAGATATCAATACATAGGTTTTAAGATTATTACTAGTCAGATATATTCTTGTGCGGTGAATAGGGCGTGTTGAGTCCAGTTCTCTGAGCAAGGAGTAGGTCTTGTCTATTACATATTGGGTTTATGGAACGGTATCTGAGCTAATTTGAAACCCTTGTTTTATGTATCACCCCACCTCACCTTTCCCGTTAAGCAGCCATAGTGTGTTTTCTGCATGTGTGACTCCGTTCTGTTTTGTAATTCAGTTCAAGTGTAACGGTTTTTACATTCCCTCTATCAGTGATACCTTATGAGAAGTGTCCTTTTCTGTGTGACTTATTTCACTTAGAATCGTCGTACCTAAATCCACTCATCATGCTGCTACTAGCCTTATGACATTGATTTCATGGCTGAGTGATATTCCATTGTACATAAGGACCACAACTCCTTTATCCATTTTTCTCTTTCTTGGGATATTGAAGGTGGAATGAAGTGGAGGTCCTTGTCAAGAGAGCAGCCCTAAACTTTGGGGTGCTTGTGTCTTGCTGATTTTTAATTTTCCCAATGTATACCCCCATGAGTGGAAGTGCCCTATGCTCTCTAAGCTTTGCTATTTAGACGTTTCAGGACTCACCGTACACTTCTCCAGAGTGGCTGTTGGCAATTTACATCCCGCCCATCAGTGTAGCACGGCTCCCATTACTCCATGGCCTTTCCTGTATTTCTGGTTTTGACACTTTTTTCAGCATGGCCCTTTTAACCGATGGGAAGCGAGACTTCTTTGTAGCGCTGATTTGCCTTTCCAGGTTGCTTGGTTGGCCAAAACGGGCGTATGCGTTTTTTCCTGAATATATTCAGGAAAAAACGCATACGCCCTTTTTGGCCAAGGGCATCATTGTCAACGTTTTGCCGCTTTTCATGTGCTTTAAAGGCGATTCGAATCTACCTCCTGAAATCTGTTTCCTGCAATTCTGCCTTGATTTCAAATCCTCTTCTTTGCCTTCCCTCAATATATTTGTGGACGAGAGTTATCATTTATAACTCTGCAGGTTTGTGAATTGCAGTGCCCTGAAGCTCCATTTTACAACTCGCTTTTTAGGGAGCTGGCCGCAAAAGCGCAGGATGGCTTCAGCCCCTGTTCTGGTTCCCGGGGGCAGGCTGAGCCTGTGGTTAATTCTTCTTCCTGATGGGAAAACAGAGTGACCTGTGCCTGTCCCTACACCAGGAGCTAGTCTCTCACTGGTTCCAAGTCTTCCCGTTCATCCTCAGGACAAATTGCAACCTGTACGGAACAGGAGGTTAAAGGTGCTGATGCTCCAAGTAGGGAGATTGCTAGTAAAGTGGCTGGAATGGCGAACCCGAGCACAAGGAAATGAGAAATGAGGTGCGTTTTAGAAACCTTTCCCCATCACACGGTGTACCATCTTCTGGGTTTCTCATGCATGTTTTCGATGTAGCAAGATGCCCTTGAACCTGGAGATTTGGGACCCATGCGATGGGTACCACGCAGTATTACTTTAAAGGGTCTGCGTTTGCTCACCCAACCTCACCAAACCTCTCAGCCCCAAGAGTGTCCACCCTTATGTCTCATCCAGCTGTGGGTCTAGATATGGTCAATCCAGGTTGCATCACAGCCCCTGAACGCATTGTGTAAGAATTTCGCTCTCTTTCACTGTCTTTGTTTCATGGGTTTTTCAAAGTAATTTATTTTTATAATGGGGTTTAGCTGCTTTTCACTGCTGTGTTTATGCCGCTTTACACCCACTTGACACACTAACAGAGAGATATCAATACATAGGTTTTAAGATTATTACTAGTCAGATATATTCTTGTGCGGTGAATAGGGCGTGTTGAGTCCAGTTCTCTGAGCAAGGAGTAGGTCTTGTCTATTACATATTGGGTTTATGGAACGGTATCTGAGCTAATTTGAAACCCTTGTTTTATGTATCACCCCACCTCACCTTTCCCGTTAAGCAGCCATAGTGTGTTTTCTGCATGTGTGACTCCGTTCTGTTTTGTAATTCAGTTCAAGTGTAACGGTTTTTACATTCCCTCTATCAGTGATACCTTATGAGAAGTGTCCTTTTCTGTGTGACTTATTTCACTTAGAATCGTCGTACCTAAATCCACTCATCATGCTGCTACTAGCCTTATGACATTGATTTCATGGCTGAGTGATATTCCATTGTACATAAGGACCACAACTCCTTTATCCATTTTTCTCTTTCCTGGGATATTGAAGGTGGAATGAAGTGGAGGTCCTTGTCAAGAGAGCAGCCCTAAACTTTGGGGTGCTTGTGTCTTGCTGATTTTTAATTTTCCCAATGTATACCCCCATGAGTGGAAGTGCCCTATGCTCTCTAAGCTTTGCTTTTTAGACGTTTCAGGACTCACCGTACACTTCTCCAGAGTGGCTGTTGGCAATTTACACCCCGCCCATCAGTGTAGCACGGCTCCCATTTCTCCATGGCCTTTCCTGTATTTCTGGTTTTGACACTTTTTTCAGCATGGCCCTTTTAACCGATGGGAAGCGAGACTTCTTTGTAGCGCTGATTTGCCTTTCCAGGTTGCTTGGTTGGCCAAAACGGGCGTATGCGTTTTTTCCTGAATATATTCAGGAAAAAACGCATACGCCCTTTTTGGCCAAGGGCATCATTGTCAACGTTTTGCCGCTTTTCATGTGCTTTAAAGGCGATTCGAATCTACCTCCTGAAATCTGTTTCCTGCAATTGTGCCTTGATTTCAAATCCTCTTCTTTGCCTTCCCTCAATATATTTGTGGACGAGAGTTATCATTTATAACTCTGCAGGTTTGTGAATTGCAGTGCCCTGAAGCTCCATTTTACAACTCGCTTTTTAGGGAGCTGGCCGCAAAAGCGCAGGATGGCTTCAGCCCCTGTTCTGGTTCCCGGGGGCAGGCTGAGCCTGTGGTTAATTCTTCTTCCTGATGGGAAAACAGAGTGACCTGTGCCTGTCCCTACACCAGGAGCTAGTCTCTCACTGGTTCCAAGTCTTCCCGTTCATCCTCAGGACAAATTGCAACCTGTACGGAACAGGAGGTTAAAGGTGCTGATGCTCCAAGTAGGGAGATTGCTAGTAAAGTGGCTGGAATGGCGAACCCGAGCACAAGGAGATGAGAAATGAGGTGCGTTTTAGAAACCTTTCCCCATCACACGGTGTACCATCTTCTGGGTTTCTCATGCATGTTTTCGATGTAGCAAGATGCCCTTGAACCTGGAGATTTGGGACCCATGCGATGGGTACCACGCAGTATTACTTTAAAGGGTCTGCGTTTGCTCACCCAACCTCACCAAACCTCTCAGCCCCAAGAGTGTCCACCCTTATGTCTCATCCAGCTGTGGGTCTAGATACGGTCAATCCAGGTTGCATCACAGCCCCTGAACGCATTGTATAAGAATTTCTCTCTCTTTCACTGTCTTTGTTTCATGGGTTTTTCCAAGTAATTTATTTTTATAATGGGGTTTAGCTGCTTTTCACTGCTGTGTTTATGCCGCTTTACACCCACTTGACACACTAACAGAGAGATATCAATACATAGGTTTTAAGATTATTACTAGTCAGATATATTCTTGTGCGGTGAATAGGGCGTGTTGAGTCCAGTTCTCTGAGCAAGGAGTAGGTCTTGTCTATTACATATTGGGTTTATGGAACGGTATCTGAGCTAATTTGAAACCCTTGTTTTATGTATCACCCCACCTCACCTTTCCCGTTAAGCAGCCATAGTGTGTTTTCTGCATGTGTGACTCCGTTCTGTTTTGTAATTCAGTTCAAGTGTAACGGTTTTTACATTCCCTCTATCAGTGATACCTTATGAGAAGTGTCCTTTTCTGTGTGACTTATTTCACTTAGAATCGTCGTACCTAAATCCACTCATCATGCTGCTACTAGCCTTATGACATTGATTTCATGGCTGAGTGATATTCCATTGTACATAAGGACCACAACTCCTTTATCCATTTTTCTCTTTCCTGGGATATTGAAGGTGGAATGAAGTGGAGGTCCTTGTCAAGAGAGCAGCCCTAAACTTTGGGGTGCTTGTGTCTTGCTGATTTTTAATTTTCCCAATGTATACCCCCATGAGTGGAAGTGCCCTATGCTCTCTAAGCTTTGCTTTTTAGACGTTTCAGGACTCACCGTACACTTCTCCAGAGTGGCTGTTGGCAATTTACACCCCGCCCATCAGTGTAGCACGGCTCCCATTTCTCCATGGCCTTTCCTGTATTTCTGGTTTTGACACTTTTTTCAGCATGGCCCTTTTAACCGATGGGAAGCGAGACTTCTTTGTAGCGCTGATTTGCCTTTCCAGGTTGCTTGGTTGGCCAAAACGGGCGTATGCGTTTTTTCCTGAATATATTCAGGAAAAAACGCATACGCCCTTTTTGGCCAAGGGCATCATTGTCAACGTTTTGCCGCTTTTCATGTGCTTTAAAGGCGATTCGAATCTACCTCCTGAAATCTGTTTCCTGCAATTCTGCCTTGATTTCAAATCCTCTTCTTTGCCTTCCCTCAATATATTTGTGGACGAGAGTTATCATTTATAACTCTGCAGGTTTGTGAATTGCAGTGCCCTGAAGCTCCATTTTACAACTCGCTTTTTAGGGAGCTGGCCGCAAAAGCGCATGATGGCTTCAGCCCCTGTTCTGGTTCCCGGGGGCAGGCTGAGCCTGTGGTTAATTCTTCTTCCTGATGGGAAAACAGAGTGACCTGTGCCTGTCCCTACACCAGGAGCTAGTCTCTCACTGGTTCCAAGTCTTCCCGTTCATCCTCAGGACAAATTGCAACCTGTACGGAACAGGAGGTTAAAGGTGCTGATGCTCCAAGTAGGGAGATTGCTAGTAAAGTGGCTGGAATGGCGAACCCGAGCACAAGGAGATGAGAAATGAGGTGCGTTTTAGAAACCTTTCCCCATCACACGGTGTACCATCTTCTGGGTTTCTCATGCATGTTTTCGATGTAGCAAGATGCCCTTGAACCTGGAGATTTGGGACCCATGCGATGGGTACCACGCAGTATTACTTTAAAGGGTCTGCGTTTGCTCACCCAACCTCACCAAACCTCTCAGCCCCAAGAGTGTCCACCCTTATGTCTCATCCAGCTGTGGGTCTAGATACGGTCAATCCAGGTTGCATCACAGCCCCTGAACGCATTGTATAAGAATTTCTCTCTCTTTCACTGTCTTTGTTTCATGGGTTTTTCCAAGTAATTTATTTTTATAATGGGGTTTAGCTGCTTTTCACTGCTGTGTTTATGCCGCTTTACACCCACTTGACACACTAACAGAGAGATATCAATACATAGGTTTTAAGATTATTACTAGTCAGATATATTCTTGTGCGGTGAATAGGGCGTGTTGAGTCCAGTTCTCTGAGCAAGGAGTAGGTCTTGTCTATTACATATTGGGTTTATGGAACGGTATCTGAGCTAATTTGAAACCCTTGTTTTATGTATCACCCCACCTCACCTTTCCCGTTAAGCAGCCATAGTGTGTTTTCTGCATGTGTGACTCCGTTCTGTTTTGTAATTCAGTTCAAGTGTAACGGTTTTTACATTCCCTCTATCAGTGATACCTTATGAGAAGTGTCCTTTTCTGTGTGACTTATTTCACTTAGAATCGTCGTACCTAAATCCACTCATCATGCTGCTACTAGCCTTATGACATTGATTTCATGGCTGAGTGATATTCCATTGTACATAAGGACCACAACTCCTTTATCCATTTTTCTCTTTCTTGGGATATTGAAGGTGGAATGAAGTGGAGGTCCTTGTCAAGAGAGCAGCCCTAAACTTTGGGGTGCTTGTGTCTTGCTGATTTTTAATTTTCCCAATGTATACCCCCATGAGTGGAAGTGCCCTATGCTCTCTAAGCTTTGCTATTTAGACGTTTCAGGACTCACCGTACACTTCTCCAGAGTGGCTGTTGGCAATTTACATCCCGCCCATCAGTGTAGCACGGCTCCCATTACTCCATGGCCTTTCCTGTATTTCTGGTTTTGACACTTTTTTCAGCATGGCCCTTTTAACCGATGGGAAGCGAGACTTCTTTGTAGCGCTGATTTGCCTTTCCAGGTTGCTTGGTTGGCCAAAACGGGCGTATGCGTTTTTTCCTGAATATATTCAGGAAAAAACGCATACGCCCTTTTTGGCCAAGGGCATCATTGTCAACGTTTTGCCGCTTTTCATGTGCTTTAAAGGCGATTCGAATCTACCTCCTGAAATCTGTTTCCTGCAATTGTGCCTTGATTTCAAATCCTCTTCTTTGCCTTCCCTCAATATATTTGTGGACGAGAGTTATCATTTATAACTCTGCAGGTTTGTGAATTGCAGTGCCCTGAAGCTCCATTTTACAACTCGCCTTTTAGGGAGCTGGCCGCAAAAGCGCATGATGGCTTCAGCCCCTGTTCTGGTTCCCGGGGGCAGGCTGAGCCTGTGGTTAATTCTTCTTCCTGATGGGAAAACAGAGTGACCTGTGCCTGTCCCTACACCAGGAGCTAGTCTCTCACTGGTTCCAAGTCTTCCCGTTCATCCTCAGGACAAATTGCAACCTGTACGGAACAGGAGGTTAAAGGTGCTGATGCTCCAAGTAGGGAGATTGCTAGTAAAGTGGCTGGAATGGCGAACCCGAGCACAAGGAGATGAGAAATGAGGTGCGTTTTAGAAACCTTTCCCCATCACACGGTGTACCATCTTCTGGGTTTCTCATGCATGTTTTCGATGTAGCAAGATGCCCTTGAACCTGGAGATTTGGGACCCATGCGATGGGTACCACGCAGTATTACTTTAAAGGGTCTGCGTTTGCTCACCCAACCTCACCAAACCTCTCAGCCCCAAGAGTGTCCACCCTTATGTCTCATCCAGCTGTGGGTCTAGATACGGTCAATCCAGGTTGCATCACAGCCCCTGAACGCATTGTGTAAGAATTTCGCTCTCTTTCACTGTCTTTGTTTCATGGGTTTTTCAAAGTAATTTATTTTTATAATGGGGTTTAGCTGCTTTTCACTGCTGTGTTTATGCCGCTTTACACCCACTTGACACACTAACAGAGAGATATCAATACATAGGTTTTAAGATTATTACTAGTCAGATATATTCTTGTGCGGTGAATAGGGCGTGTTGAGTCCAGTTCTCTGAGCAAGGAGTAGGTCTTGTCTATTACATATTGGGTTTATGGAACGGTATCTGAGCTAATTTGAAACCCTTGTTTTATGTATCACCCCACCTCACCTTTCCCGTTAAGCAGCCATAGTGTGTTTTCTGCATGTGTGACTCCGTTCTGTTTTGTAATTCAGTTCAAGTGTAACGGTTTTTACATTCCCTCTATCAGTGATACCTTATGAGAAGTGTCCTTTTCTGTGTGACTTATTTCACTTAGAATCGTCGTACCTAAATCCACTCATCATGCTGCTACTAGCCTTATGACATTGATTTCATGGCTGAGTGATATTCCATTGTACATAAGGACCACAACTCCTTTATCCATTTTTCTCTTTCCTGGGATATTGAAGGTGGAATGAAGTGGAGGTCCTTGTCAAGAGAGCAGCCGTAAACTTTGGGGTGCTTGTGTCTTGCTGATTTTTAATTTTCCCAATGTATACCCCCATGAGTGGAAGTGCCCTATGCTCTCTAAGCTTTGCTTTTTAGACGTTTCAGGACTCACCGTACACTTCTCCAGAGTGGCTGTTGGCAATTTACATCCCGCCCATCAGTGTAGCACGGCTCCCATTTCTCCATGGCCTTTCCTGTATTTCTGGTTTTGACACTTTTTTCAGCATGGCCCTTTTAACCGATGGGAAGCGAGACTTCTTTGTAGCGCTGATTTGCCTTTCCAGGTTGCTTGGTTGGCCAAAACGGGCGTATGCGTTTTTTCCTGAATATATTCAGGAAAAAACGCATACGCCCTTTTTGGCCAAGGGCATCATTGTCAACGTTTTGCCGCTTTTCATGTGCTTTAAAGGCGATTCGAATCTACCTCCTGAAATCTGTTTCCTGCAATTGTGCCTTGATTTCAAATCCTCTTCTTTGCCTTCCCTCAATATATTTGTGGACGAGAGTTATCATTTATAACTCTGCAGGTTTGTGAATTGCAGTGCCCTGAAGCTCCATTTTACAACTCGCCTTTTAGGGAGCTGGCCGCAAAAGCGCATGATGGCTTCAGCCCCTGTTCTGGTTCCCGGGGGCAGGCTGAGCCTGTGGTTAATTCTTCTTCCTGATGGGAAAACAGAGTGACCTGTGCCTGTCCCTACACCAGGAGCTAGTCTCTCACTGGTTCCAAGTCTTCCCGTTCATCCTCAGGACAAATTGCAACCTGTACGGAACAGGAGGTTAAAGGTGCTGATGCTCCAAGTAGGGAGATTGCTAGTAAAGTGGCTGGAATGGCGAACCCGAGCACAAGGAGATGAGAAATGAGGTGCGTTTTAGAAACCTTTCCCCATCACACGGTGTACCATCTTCTGGGTTTCTCATGCATGTTTTCGATGTAGCAAGATGCCCTTGAACCTGGAGATTTGGGACCCATGCGATGGGTACCACGCAGTATTACTTTAAAGGGTCTGCGTTTGCTCACCCAACCTCACCAAACCTCTCAGCCCCAAGAGTGTCCACCCTTATGTCTCATCCAGCTGTGGGTCTAGATACGGTCAATCCAGGTTGCATCACAGCCCCTGAACGCATTGTGTAAGAATTTCGCTCTCTTTCACTGTCTTTGTTTCATGGGTTTGTAAAAGTAATTTATTTTTATAATGGGGTTTAGCTGCTTTTCACTGCTGTGTTTATGCCGCTTTACACCCACTTGACACACTAACAGAGAGATATCAATACATAGGTTTTAAGATTATTACTAGTCAGATATATTCTTGTGCGGTGAATAGGGCGTGTTGAGTCCAGTTCTCTGAGCAAGGAGTAGGTCTTGTCTATTACATATTGGGTTTATGGAACGGTATCTGAGCTAATTTGAAACCCTTGTTTTATGTATCACCCCACCTCACCTTTCCCGTTAAGCAGCCATAGTGTGTTTTCTGCATGTGTGACTCCGTTCTGTTTTGTAATTCAGTTCAAGTGTAACGGTTTTTACATTCCCTCTATCAGTGATACCTTATGAGAAGTGTCCTTTTCTGTGTGACTTATTTCACTTAGAATCGTCGTACCTAAATCCACTCATCATGCTGCTACTAGCCTTATGACATTGATTTCATGGCTGAGTGATATTCCATTGTACATAAGGACCACAACTCCTTTATCCATTTTTCTCTTTCCTGGGATATTGAAGGTGGAATGAAGTGGAGGTCCTTGTCAAGAGAGCAGCCGTAAACTTTGGGGTGCTTGTGTCTTGCTGATTTTTAATTTTCCCAATGTATACCCCCATGAGTGGAAGTGCCCTATGCTCTCTAAGCTTTGCTTTTTAGACGTTTCAGGACTCACCGTACACTTCTCCAGAGTGGCTGTTGGCAATTTACATCCCGCCCATCAGTGTAGCACGGCTCCCATTTCTCCATGGCCTTTCCTGTATTTCTGGTTTTGACACTTTTTTCAGCATGGCCCTTTTAACCGATGGGAAGCGAGACTTCTTTGTAGCGCTGATTTGCCTTTCCAGGTTGCTTGGTTGGCCAAAACGGGCGTATGCGTTTTTTCCTGAATATATTCAGGAAAAAACGCATACGCCCTTTTTGGCCAAGGGCATCATTGTCAACGTTTTGCCGCTTTTCATGTGCTTTAAAGGCGATTCGAATCTACCTCCTGAAATCTGTTTCCTGCAATTGTGCCTTGATTTCAAATCCTCTTCTTTGCCTTCCCTCAATATATTTGTGGACGAGAGTTATCATTTATAACTCTGCAGGTTTGTGAATTGCAGTGCCCTGAAGCTCCATTTTACAACTCGCTTTTTAGGGAGCTGGCCGCAAAAGCGCAGGATGGCTTCAGCCCCCTGTTCTGGTTCCCGGGGGCAGGCTGAGCCTGTGGTTAATTCTTCTTCCTGATGGGAAAACAGAGTGACCTGTGCCTGTCCCTACACCAGGAGCTAGTCTCTCACTGGTTCCAAGTCTTCCCGTTCATCCTCAGGACAAATTGCAACCTGTACGGAACAGGAGGTTAAAGGTGCTGATGCTCCAAGTAGGGAGATTGCTAGTAAAGTGGCTGGAATGGCGAACCCGAGCACAAGGAGATGAGAAATGAGGTGCGTTTTAGAAACCTTTCCCCATCACACGGTGTACCATCTTCTGGGTTTCTCATGCATGTTTTCGATGTAGCAAGATGCCCTTGAACCTGGAGATTTGGGACCCATGCGATGGGTACCACGCAGTATTACTTTAAAGGGTCTGCGTTTGCTCACCCAACCTCACCAAACCTCTCAGCCCCAAGAGTGTCCACCCTTATGTCTCATCCAGCTGTGGGTCTAGATACGGTCAATCCAGGTTGCATCACAGCCCCTGAACGCATTGTGTAAGAATTTCTCTCTCTTTCACTGTCTTTGTTTCATGGGTTTGTAAAAGTAATTTATTTTTATAATGGGGTTTAGCTGCTTTTCACTGCTGTGTTTATGCCGCTTTACACCCACTTGACACACTAACAGAGAGATATCAATACATAGGTTTTAAGATTATTACTAGTCAGATATATTCTTGTGCGGTGAATAGGGCGTGTTGAGTCCAGTTCTCTGAGCAAGGAGTAGGTCTTGTCTATTACATATTGGTTTTATGGAACGGTATCTGAGCTAATTTGAAACCCTTGTTTTATGTATCACCCCACCTCACCTTTCCCGTTAAGCAGCCATAGTGTGTTTTCTGCATGTGTGACTCCGTTCTGTTTTGTAATTCAGTTCAAGTGTAACGGTTTTTACATTCCCTCTATCAGTGATACCTTATGAGAAGTGTCCTTTTCTGTGTGACTTATTTCACTTAGAATCGTCGTACCTAAATCCACTCATCATGCTGCTACTAGCCTTATGACATTGATTTCATGGCTGAGTGATATTCCATTGTACATAAGGACCACAACTCCTTTATCCATTTTTCTCTTTCCTGGGATATTGAAGGTGGAATGAAGTGGAGGTCCTTGTCAAGAGAGCAGCCCTAAACTTTGGGGTGCTTGTGTCTTGCTGATTTTTAATTTTCCCAATGTATACCCCCATGAGTGGAAGTGCCCTATGCTCTCTAAGCTTTGCTTTTTAGACGTTTCAGGACTCACCGTACACTTCTCCAGAGTGGCTGTTGGCAATTTACATCCCGCCCATCAGTGTAGCACGGCTCCCATTTCTCCATGGCCTTTCCTGTATTTCTGGTTTTGACACTTTTTTCAGCATGGCCCTTTTAACCGATGGGAAGCGAGACTTCTTTGTAGCGCTGATTTGCCTTTCCAGGTTGCTTGGTTGGCCAAAACGGGCGTATGCGTTTTTTCCTGAATATATTCAGGAAAAAACGCATACGCCCTTTTTGGCCAAGGGCATCATTGTCAACGTTTTGCCGCTTTTCATGTGCTTTAAAGGCGATTCGAATCTACCTCCTGAAATCTGTTTCCTGCAATTGTGCCTTGATTTCAAATCCTCTTCTTTGCCTTCCCTCAATATATTTGTGGACGAGAGTTATCATTTATAACTCTGCAGGTTTGTGAATTGCAGTGCCCTGAAGCTCCATTTTACAACTCGCTTTTTAGGGAGCTGGCCGCAAAAGCGCAGGATGGCTTCAGCCCCTGTTCTGGTTCCCGGGGGCAGGCTGAGCCTGTGGTTAATTCTTCTTCCTGATGGGAAAACAGAGTGACCTGTGCCTGTCCCTACACCAGGAGCTAGTCTCTCATTGGTTCCAAGTCTTCCCGTTCATCCTCAGGACAAATTGCAACCTGTACGGAACAGGAGGTTAAAGGTGCTGATGCTCCAAGTAGGGAGATTGCTAGTAAAGTGGCTGGAATGGCGAACCCGAGCACAAGGAGATGAGAAATGAGGTGCGTTTTAGAAACCTTTCCCCATCACACGGTGTACCATCTTCTGGGTTTCTCATGCATGTTTTCGATGTAGCAAGATGCCCTTGAACCTGGAGATTTGGGACCCATGCGATGGGTACCACGCAGTATTACTTTAAAGGGTCTGCGTTTGCTCACCCAACCTCACCAAACCTCTCAGCCCCAAGAGTGTCCACCCTTATGTCTCATCCAGCTGTGGGTCTAGATATGGTCAATCCAGGTTGCATCACAGCCCCTGAACGCATTGTGTAAGAATTTCGCTCTCTTTCACTGTCTTTGTTTCATGGGTTTGTAAAAGTAATTTATTTTTATAATGGGGTTTAGCTGCTTTTCACTGCTGTGTTTATGCCGCTTTACACCCACTTGACACACTAACAGAGAGATATCAATACATAGGTTTTAAGATTATTACTAGTCAGATATATTCTTGTGCGGTGAATAGGGCGTGTTGAGTCCAGTTCTCTGAGCAAGGAGTAGGTCTTGTCTATTACATATTGGGTTTATGGAACGGTATCTGAGCTAATTTGAAACCCTTGTTTTATGTATCACCCCACCTCACCTTTCCCGTTAAGCAGCCATAGTGTGTTTTCTGCATGTGTGACTCCGTTCTGTTTTGTAATTCAGTTCAAGTGTAACGGTTTTTACATTCCCTCTATCAGTGATACCTTATGAGAAGTGTCCTTTTCTGTGTGACTTATTTCACTTAGAATCGTCGTACCTAAATCCACTCATCATGCTGCTACTAGCCTTATGACATTGATTTCATGGCTGAGTGATATTCCATTGTACATAAGGACCACAACTCCTTTATCCATTTTTCTCTTTCCTGGGATATTGAAGGTGGAATGAAGTGGAGGTCCTTGTCAAGAGAGCAGCCGTAAACTTTGGGGTGCTTGTGTCTTGCTGATTTTTAATTTTCCCAATGTATACCCCCATGAGTGGAAGTGCCCTATGCTCTCTAAGCTTTGCTTTTTAGACGTTTCAGGACTCACCGTACACTTCTCCAGAGTGGCTGTTGGCAATTTACATCCCGCCCATCAGTGTAGCACGGCTCCCATTTCTCCATGGCCTTTCCTGTATTTCTGGTTTTGACACTTTTTTCAGCATGGCCCTTTTAACCGATGGGAAGCGAGACTTCTTTGTAGCGCTGATTTGCCTTTCCAGGTTGCTTGGTTGGCCAAAACGGGCGTATGCGTTTTTTCCTGAATATATTCAGGAAAAAACGCATACGCCCTTTTTGGCCAAGGGCATCATTGTCAACGTTTTGCCGCTTTTCATGTGCTTTAAAGGCGATTCGAATCTACCTCCTGAAATCTGTTTCCTGCAATTGTGCCTTGATTTCAAATCCTCTTCTTTGCCTTCCCTCAATATATTTGTGGACGAGAGTTATCATTTATAACTCTGCAGGTTTGTGAATTGCAGTGCCCTGAAGCTCCATTTTACAACTCGCCTTTTAGGGAGCTGGCCGCAAAAGCGCATGATGGCTTCAGCCCCTGTTCTGATTCCCGGGGGCAGGCTGAGCCTGTGGTTAATTCTTCTTCCTGATGGGAAAACAGAGTGACCTGTGCCTGTCCCTACACCAGGAGCTAGTCTCTCACTGGTTCCAAGTCTTCCCGTTCATCCTCAGGACAAATTGCAACCTGTACGGAACAGGAGGTTAAAGGTGCTGATGCTCCAAGTAGGGAGATTGCTAGTAAAGTGGCTGGAATGGCGAACCCGAGCACAAGGAGATGAGAAATGAGGTGCGTTTTAGAAACCTTTCCCCATCACACGGTGTACCATCTTCTGGGTTTCTCATGCATGTTTTCGATGTAGCAAGATGCCCTTGAACCTGGAGATTTGGGACCCATGCGATGGGTACCACGCAGTATTACTTTAAAGGGTCTGCGTTTGCTCACCCAACCTCACCAAACCTCTCAGCCCCAAGAGTGTCCACCCTTATGTCTCATCCAGCTGTGGGTCTAGATATGGTCAATCCAGGTTGCATCACAGCCCCTGAACGCATTGTGTAAGAATTTCGCTCTCTTTCACTGTCTTTGTTTCATGGGTTTTTCCAAGTAATTTATTTTTATAATGGGGTTTAGCTGCTTTTCACTGCTGTGTTTATGCCGCTTTACACCCACTTGACACACTAACAGAGAGATATCAATACATAGGTTTTAAGATTATTACTAGTCAGATATATTCTTGTGCGGTGAATAGGGCGTGTTGAGTCCAGTTCTCTGAGCAAGGAGTAGGTCTTGTCTATTACATATTGGGTTTATGGAACGGTATCTGAGCTAATTTGAAACCCTTGTTTTATGTATCACCCCACCTCACCTTTCCCGTTAAGCAGCCATAGTGTGTTTTCTGCATGTGTGACTCCGTTCTGTTTTGTAATTCAGTTCAAGTGTAACGGTTTTTACATTCCCTCTATCAGTGATACCTTATGAGAAGTGTCCTTTTCTGTGTGACTTATTTCACTTAGAATCGTCGTACCTAAATCCACTCATCATGCTGCTACTAGCCTTATGACATTGATTTCATGGCTGAGTGATATTCCATTGTACATAAGGACCACAACTCCTTTATCCATTTTTCTCTTTCCTGGGATATTGAAGGTGGAATGAAGTGGAGGTCCTTGTCAAGAGAGCAGCCCTAAACTTTGGGGTGCTTGTGTCTTGCTGATTTTTAATTTTCCCAATGTATACCCCCATGAGTGGAAGTGCCCTATGCTCTCTAAGCTTTGCTTTTTAGACGTTTCAGGACTCACCGTACACTTCTCCAGAGTGGCTGTTGGCAATTTACATCCCGCCCATCAGTGTAGCACGGCTCCCATTTCTCCATGGCCTTTCCTGTATTTCTGGTTTTGACACTTTTTTCAGCATGGCCCTTTTAACCGATGGGAAGCGAGACTTCTTTGTAGCGCTGATTTGCCTTTCCAGGTTGCTTGGTTGGCCAAAACGGGCGTATGCGTTTTTTCCTGAATATATTCAGGAAAAAACGCATACGCCCTTTTTGGCCAAGGGCATCATTGTCAACGTTTTGCCGCTTTTCATGTGCTTTAAAGGCGATTCGAATCTACCTCCTGAAATCTGTTTCCTGCAATTGTGCCTTGATTTCAAATCCTCTTCTTTGCCTTCCCTCAATATATTTGTGGACGAGAGTTATCATTTATAACTCTGCAGGTTTGTGAATTGCAGTGCCCTGAAGCTCCATTTTACAACTCGCTTTTTAGGGAGCTGGCCGCAAAAGCGCAGGATGGCTTCAGCCCCTGTTCTGGTTCCCGGGGGCAGGCTGAGCCTGTGGTTAATTTTTCTTCCTGATGGGAAAACAGAGTGACCTGTGCCTGTCCCTACACCAGGAGCTAGTCTCTCACTGGTTCCAAGTCTTCCCGTTCATCCTCAGGACAAATTGCAACCTGTACGGAACAGGAGGTTAAAGGTGCTGATGCTCCAAGTAGGGAGATTGCTAGTAAAGTGGCTGGAATGGCGAACCCGAGCACAAGGAGATGAGAAATGAGGTGCGTTTTAGAAACCTTTCCCCATCACACGGTGTACCATCTTCTGGGTTTCTCATGCATGTTTTCGATGTAGCAAGATGCCCTTGAACCTGGAGATTTGGGACCCATGCGATGGGTACCACGCAGTATTACTTTAAAGGGTCTGCGTTTGCTCACCCAACCTCACCAAACCTCTCAGCCCCAAGAGTGTCCACCCTTATGTCTCATCCAGCTGTGGGTCTAGATACGGTCAATCCAGGTTGCATCACAGCCCCTGAACGCATTGTGTAAGAATTTCGCTCTCTTTCACTGTCTTTGTTTCATGGGTTTGTAAAAGTAATTTATTTTTATAATGGGGTTTAGCTGCTTTTCACTGCTGTGTTTATGCCGCTTTACACCCACTTGACACACTAACAGAGAGATATCAATACATAGGTTTTAAGATTATTACTAGTCAGATATATTCTTGTGCGGTGAATAGGGCGTGTTGAGTCCAGTTCTCTGAGCAAGGAGTAGGTCTTGTCTATTACATATTGGGTTTATGGAACGGTATCTGAGCTAATTTGAAACCCTTGTTTTATGTATCACCCCACCTCACCTTTCCCGTTAAGCAGCCATAGTGTGTTTTCTGCATGTGTGACTCCGTTCTGTTTTGTAATTCAGTTCAAGTGTAACGGTTTTTACATTCCCTCTATCAGTGATACCTTATGAGAAGTGTCCTTTTCTGTGTGACTTATTTCACTTAGAATCGTCGTACCTAAATCCACTCATCATGCTGCTACTAGCCTTATGACATTGATTTCATGGCTGAGTGATATTCCATTGTACATAAGGACCACAACTCCTTTATCCATTTTTCTCTTTCCTGGGATATTGAAGGTGGAATGAAGTGGAGGTCCTTGTCAAGAGAGCAGCCCTAAACTTTGGGGTGCTTGTGTCTTGCTGATTTTTAATTTTCCCAATGTATACCCCCATGAGTGGAAGTGCCCTATGCTCTCTAAGCTTTGCTTTTTAGACGTTTCAGGACTCACCGTACACTTCTCCAGAGTGGCTGTTGGCAATTTACATCCCGCCCATCAGTGTAGCACGGCTCCCATTTCTCCATGGCCTTTCCTGTATTTCTGGTTTTGACACTTTTTTCAGCATGGCCCTTTTAACCGATGGGAAGCGAGACTTCTTTGTAGCGCTGATTTGCCTTTCCAGGTTGCTTGGTTGGCCAAAAAGGGCGTATGCGTTTTTTCCTGAATATATTCAGGAAAAAACGCATACGCCCTTTTTGGCCAAGGGCATCATTGTCAACGTTTTGCCGCTTTTCATGTGCTTTAAAGGCGATTCGAATCTACCTCCTGAAATCTGTTTCCTGCAATTGTGCCTTGATTTCAAATCCTCTTCTTTGCCTTCCCTCAATATATTTGTGGACGAGAGTTATCATTTATAAATCTGCAGGTTTGTGAATTGCAGTGCCCTGAAGCTCCATTTTACAACTCGCTTTTTAGGGAGCTGGCCGCAAAAGCGCATGATGGCTTCAGGCCCTGTTCTGGTTCCGGGGGGCAGGCTGCGGCTGTGGTTAATTCTTCTTCCTAATGGGAAAACAGAGTGACCTGTGCCTGTCCCTACACCAGGAGCTAGTCTCTCATTGGTTCCAAGTCTTCCCGTTCATCCTCAGGACAAATTGCAACCTGTACGGAACAGGAGGTTAAAGGTGCTGATGCTCCAAGTAGGGAGATTGCTAGTAAAGTGGCTGGAATGGCGAACCCGAGCACAAGGAGATGAGAAATGAGGTGCGTTTTAGAAACCTTTCCCCATCACACGGTGTACCATCTTCTGGGTTTCTCATGCATGTTTTCGATGTAGCAAGATGCCCTTGAACCTGGAGATTTGGGACCCATGCGATGGGTACCACGCAGTATTACTTTAAAGGGTCTGCGTTTGCTCACCCAACCTCACCAAACCTCTCAGCCCCAAGAGTGTCCACCCTTATGTCTCATCCAGCTGTGGGTCTAGATATGGTCAATCCAGGTTGCATCACAGCCCCTGAACGCATTGTGTAAGAATTTCGCTCTCTTTCACTGTCTTTGTTTCATGGGTTTGTAAAAGTAATTTATTTTTATAATGGGGTTTAGCTGCTTTTCACTGCTGTGTTTATGCCGCTTTACACCCACTTGACACACTAACAGAGAGATATCAATACATAGGTTTTAAGATTATTACTAGTCAGATATATTCTTGTGCGGTGAATAGGGCGTGTTGAGTCCAGTTCTCTGAGCAAGGAGTAGGTCTTGTCTATTACATATTGGGTTTATGGAACGGTATCTGAGCTAATTTGAAACCCTTGTTTTATGTATCACCCCACCTCACCTTTCCCGTTAAGCAGCCATAGTGTGTTTTCTGCATGTGTGACTCCGTTCTGTTTTGTAATTCAGTTCAAGTGTAACGGTTTTTACATTCCCTCTATCAGTGATTCCTTATGAGAAGTGTCCTTTTCTGTGTGACTTATTTCACTTAGAATCGTCGTACCTAAATCCACTCATCATGCTGCTACTAGCCTTATGACATTGATTTCATGGCTGAGTGATATTCCATTGTACATAAGGACCACAACTCCTTTATCCATTTTTCTCTTTCCTGGGATATTGAAGGTGGAATGAAGTGGAGGTCCTTGTCAAGAGAGCAGCCCTAAACTTTGGGGTGCTTGTGTCTTGCTGATTTTTAATTTTCCCAATGTATACCCCCATGAGTGGAAGTGCCCTATGCTCTCTAAGCTTTGCTTTTTAGACGTTTCAGGACTCACCGTACACTTCTCCAGAGTGGCTGTTGGCAATTTACATCCCGCCCATCAGTGTAGCACGGCTCCCATTTCTCCATGGCCTTTCCTGTATTTCTGGTTTTGACACTTTTTTCAGCATGGCCCTTTTAACCAATGGGAAGCGAGACTTCTTTGTAGCGCTGATTTGCCTTTCCAGGTTGCTTGGTTGGCCAAAACGGGCGTATGCGTTTTTTCCTGAATATATTCAGGAAAAAACGCATACGCCCTTTTTGGCCAAGGGCATCATTGTCAACGTTTTGCCGCTTTTCATGTGCTTTAAAGGCGATTCGAATCTACCTCCTGAAATCTGTTTCCTGCAATTGTGCCTTGATTTCAAATCCTCTTCTTTGCCTTCCCTCAATATATTTGTGGACGAGAGTTATCATTTAAAACTCTGCAGGTTTGTGAATTGCAGTGCCCTGAAGCTCCATTTTACAACTCGCTTTTTAGGGAGCTGGCCGCAAAAGCGCAGGATGGCTTCAGCCCCTGTTCTGGTTCCCGGGGGCAGGCTGAGCCTGTGGTTAATTCTTCTTCCTGATGGGAAAACAGAGTGACCTGTGCCTGTCCCTACACCAGGAGCTAGTCTCTCATTGGTTCCAAGTCTTCCCGTTCATCCTCAGGACAAATTGCAACCTGTACGGAACAGGAGGTTAAAGGTGCTGATGCTCCAAGTAGGGAGATTGCTAGTAAAGTGGCTGGAATGGCGAACCCGAGCACAAGGAGATGAGAAATGAGGTGCGTTTTAGAAACCTTTCCCCATCACACGGTGTACCATCTTCTGGGTTTCTCATGCATGTTTTCGATGTAGCAAGATGCCCTTGAACCTGGAGATTTGGGACCCATGCGATGGGTACCACGCAGTATTACTTTAAAGGGTCTGCGTTTGCTCACCCAACCTCACCAAACCTCTCAGCCCCAAGAGTGTCCACCCTTATGTCTCATCCAGCTGTGGGTCTAGATATGGTCAATCCAGGTTGCATCACAGCCCCTGAACGCATTGTGTAAGAATTTCGCTCTCTTTCACTGTCTTTGTTTCATGGGTTTGTAAAAGTAATTTATTTTTATAATGGGGTTTAGCTGCTTTTCACTGCTGTGTTTATGCCGCTTTACACCCACTTGACACACTAACAGAGAGATATCAATACATAGGTTTTAAGATTATTACTAGTCAGATATATTCTTGTGCGGTGAATAGGGCGTGTTGAGTCCAGTTCTCTGAGCAAGGAGTAGGTCTTGTCTATTACATATTGGGTTTATGGAACGGTATCTGAGCTAATTTGAAACCCTTGTTTTATGTATCACCCCACCTCACCTTTCCCGTTAAGCAGCCATAGTGTGTTTTCTGCATGTGTGACTCCGTTCTGTTTTGTAATTCAGTTCAAGTGTAACGGTTTTTACATTCCCTCTATCAGTGATACCTTATGAGAAGTGTCCTTTTCTGTGTGACTTATTTCACTTAGAATCGTCGTACCTAAATCCACTCATCATGCTGCTACTAGCCTTATGACATTGATTTCATGGCTGAGTGATATTCCATTGTACATAAGGACCACAACTCCTTTATCCATTTTTCTCTTTCCTGGGATATTGAAGGTGGAATGAAGTGGAGGTCCTTGTCAAGAGAGCAGCCCTAAACTTTGGGGTGCTTGTGTCTTGCTGATTTTTAATTTTCCCAATGTATACCCCCATGAGTGGAAGTGCCCTATGCTCTCTAAGCTTTGCTTTTTAGACGTTTCAGGACTCACCGTACACTTCTCCAGAGTGGCTGTTGGCAATTTACATCCCGCCCATCAGTGTAGCACGGCTCCCATTTCTCCATGGCCTTTCCTGTATTTCTGGTTTTGACACTTTTTTCAGCATGGCCCTTTTAACCGATGGGAAGCGAGACTTCTTTGTAGCGCTGATTTGCCTTTCCAGGTTGCTTGGTTGGCCAAAAAGGGCGTATGCGTTTTTTCCTGAATATATTCAGGAAAAAACGCATACGCCCTTTTTGGCCAAGGGCATCATTGTCAACGTTTTGCCGCTTTTCATGTGCTTTAAAGGCGATTCGAATCTACCTCCTGAAATCTGTTTCCTGCAATTGTGCCTTGATTTCAAATCCTCTTCTTTGCCTTCCCTCAATATATTTGTGGACGAGAGTTATCATTTATAACTCTGCAGGTTTGTGAATTGCAGTGCCCTGAAGCTCCATTTTACAACTCGCTTTTTAGGGAGCTGGCCGCAAAAGCGCATGATGGCTTCAGGCCCTGTTCTGGTTCCGGGGGGCAGGCTGAGGCTGTGGTTAATTCTTCTTCCTGATGGGAAAACAGAGTGACCTGTGCCTGTCCCTACACCAGGAGCTAGTCTCTCATTGGTTCCAAGTCTTCCCGTTCATCCTCAGGACAAATTGCAACCTGTACGGAACAGGAGGTTAAAGGTGCTGATGCTCCAAGTAGGGAGATTGCTAGTAAAGTGGCTGGAATGGCGAACCCGAGCACAAGGAGATGAGAAATGAGGTGCGTTTTAGAAACCTTTCCCCATCACACGGTGTACCATCTTCTGGGTTTCTCATGCATGTTTTCGATGTAGCAAGATGCCCTTGAACCTGGAGATTTGGGACCCATGCGATGGGTACCACGCAGTATTACTTTAAAGGGTCTGCGTTTGCTCACCCAACCTCACCAAACCTCTCAGCCCCAAGAGTGTCCACCCTTATGTCTCATCCAGCTGTGGGTCTAGATATGGTCAATCCAGGTTGCATCACAGCCCCTGAACGCATTGTGTAAGAATTTCGCTCTCTTTCACTGTCTTTGTTTCATGGGTTTTTCAAAGTAATTTATTTTTATAATGGGGTTTAGCTGCTTTTCACTGCTGTGTTTATGCCGCTTTACACCCACTTGACACACTAACAGAGAGATATCAATACATAGGTTTTAAGATTATTACTAGTCAGATATATTCTTGTGCGGTGAATAGGGCGTGTTGAGTCCAGTTCTCTGAGCAAGGAGTAGGTCTTGTCTATTACATATTGGGTTTATGGAACGGTATCTGAGCTAATTTGAAACCCTTGTTTTATGTATCACCCCACCTCACCTTTCCCGTTAAGCAGCCATAGTGTGTTTTCTGCATGTGTGACTCCGTTCTGTTTTGTAATTCAGTTCAAGTGTAACGGTTTTTACATTCCCTCTATCAGTGATACCTTATGAGAAGTGTCCTTTTCTGTGTGACTTATTTCACTTAGAATCGTCGTACCTAAATCCACTCATCATGCTGCTACTAGCCTTATGACATTGATTTCATGGCTGAGTGATATTCCATTGTACATAAGGACCACAACTCCTTTATCCATTTTTCTCTTTCTTGGGATATTGAAGGTGGAATGAAGTGGAGGTCCTTGTCAAGAGAGCAGCCCTAAACTTTGGGGTGCTTGTGTCTTGCTGATTTTTAATTTTCCCAATGTATACCCCCATGAGTGGAAGTGCCCTATGCTCTCTAAGCTTTGCTATTTAGACGTTTCAGGACTCACCGTACACTTCTCCAGAGTGGCTGTTGGCAATTTACATCCCGCCCATCAGTGTAGCACGGCTCCCATTACTCCATGGCCTTTCCTGTATTTCTGGTTTTGACACTTTTTTCAGCATGGCCCTTTTAACCGATGGGAAGCGAGACTTCTTTGTAGCGCTGATTTGCCTTTCCAGGTTGCTTGGTTGGCCAAAACGGGCGTATGCGTTTTTTCCTGAATATATTCAGGAAAAAACGCATACGCCCTTTTTGGCCAAGGGCATCATTGTCAACGTTTTGCCGCTTTTCATGTGCTTTAAAGGCGATTCGAATCTACCTCCTGAAATCTGTTTCCTGCAATTCTGCCTTGATTTCAAATCCTCTTCTTTGCCTTCCCTCAATATATTTGTGGACGAGAGTTATCATTTATAACTCTGCAGGTTTGTGAATTGCAGTGCCCTGAAGCTCCATTTTACAACTCGCTTTTTAGGGAGCTGGCCGCAAAAGCGCAGGATGGCTTCAGCCCCTGTTCTGGTTCCCGGGGGCAGGCTGAGCCTGTGGTTAATTCTTCTTCCTGATGGGAAAACAGAGTGACCTGTGCCTGTCCCTACACCAGGAGCTAGTCTCTCACTGGTTCCAAGTCTTCCCGTTCATCCTCAGGACAAATTGCAACCTGTACGGAACAGGAGGTTAAAGGTGCTGATGCTCCAAGTAGGGAGATTGCTAGTAAAGTGGCTGGAATGGCGAACCCGAGCACAAGGAAATGAGAAATGAGGTGCGTTTTAGAAACCTTTCCCCATCACACGGTGTACCATCTTCTGGGTTTCTCATGCATGTTTTCGATGTAGCAAGATGCCCTTGAACCTGGAGATTTGGGACCCATGCGATGGGTACCACGCAGTATTACTTTAAAGGGTCTGCGTTTGCTCACCCAACCTCACCAAACCTCTCAGCCCCAAGAGTGTCCACCCTTATGTCTCATCCAGCTGTGGGTCTAGATATGGTCAATCCAGGTTGCATCACAGCCCCTGAACGCATTGTGTAAGAATTTCGCTCTCTTTCACTGTCTTTGTTTCATGGGTTTTTCAAAGTAATTTATTTTTATAATGGGGTTTAGCTGCTTTTCACTGCTGTGTTTATGCCGCTTTACACCCACTTGACACACTAACAGAGAGATATCAATACATAGGTTTTAAGATTATTACTAGTCAGATATATTCTTGTGCGGTGAATAGGGCGTGTTGAGTCCAGTTCTCTGAGCAAGGAGTAGGTCTTGTCTATTACATATTGGGTTTATGGAACGGTATCTGAGCTAATTTGAAACCCTTGTTTTATGTATCACCCCACCTCACCTTTCCCGTTAAGCAGCCATAGTGTGTTTTCTGCATGTGTGACTCCGTTCTGTTTTGTAATTCAGTTCAAGTGTAACGGTTTTTACATTCCCTCTATCAGTGATACCTTATGAGAAGTGTCCTTTTCTGTGTGACTTATTTCACTTAGAATCGTCGTACCTAAATCCACTCATCATGCTGCTACTAGCCTTATGACATTGATTTCATGGCTGAGTGATATTCCATTGTACATAAGGACCACAACTCCTTTATCCATTTTTCTCTTTCCTGGGATATTGAAGGTGGAATGAAGTGGAGGTCCTTGTCAAGAGAGCAGCCCTAAACTTTGGGGTGCTTGTGTCTTGCTGATTTTTAATTTTCCCAATGTATACCCCCATGAGTGGAAGTGCCCTATGCTCTCTAAGCTTTGCTTTTTAGACGTTTCAGGACTCACCGTACACTTCTCCAGAGTGGCTGTTGGCAATTTACACCCCGCCCATCAGTGTAGCACGGCTCCCATTTCTCCATGGCCTTTCCTGTATTTCTGGTTTTGACACTTTTTTCAGCATGGCCCTTTTAACCGATGGGAAGCGAGACTTCTTTGTAGCGCTGATTTGCCTTTCCAGGTTGCTTGGTTGGCCAAAACGGGCGTATGCGTTTTTTCCTGAATATATTCAGGAAAAAACGCATACGCCCTTTTTGGCCAAGGGCATCATTGTCAACGTTTTGCCGCTTTTCATGTGCTTTAAAGGCGATTCGAATCTACCTCCTGAAATCTGTTTCCTGCAATTGTGCCTTGATTTCAAATCCTCTTCTTTGCCTTCCCTCAATATATTTGTGGACGAGAGTTATCATTTATAACTCTGCAGGTTTGTGAATTGCAGTGCCCTGAAGCTCCATTTTACAACTCGCTTTTTAGGGAGCTGGCCGCAAAAGCGCAGGATGGCTTCAGCCCCTGTTCTGGTTCCCGGGGGCAGGCTGAGCCTGTGGTTAATTCTTCTTCCTGATGGGAAAACAGAGTGACCTGTGCCTGTCCCTACACCAGGAGCTAGTCTCTCACTGGTTCCAAGTCTTCCCGTTCATCCTCAGGACAAATTGCAACCTGTACGGAACAGGAGGTTAAAGGTGCTGATGCTCCAAGTAGGGAGATTGCTAGTAAAGTGGCTGGAATGGCGAACCCGAGCACAAGGAGATGAGAAATGAGGTGCGTTTTAGAAACCTTTCCCCATCACACGGTGTACCATCTTCTGGGTTTCTCATGCATGTTTTCGATGTAGCAAGATGCCCTTGAACCTGGAGATTTGGGACCCATGCGATGGGTACCACGCAGTATTACTTTAAAGGGTCTGCGTTTGCTCACCCAACCTCACCAAACCTCTCAGCCCCAAGAGTGTCCACCCTTATGTCTCATCCAGCTGTGGGTCTAGATACGGTCAATCCAGGTTGCATCACAGCCCCTGAACGCATTGTATAAGAATTTCTCTCTCTTTCACTGTCTTTGTTTCATGGGTTTTTCCAAGTAATTTATTTTTATAATGGGGTTTAGCTGCTTTTCACTGCTGTGTTTATGCCGCTTTACACCCACTTGACACACTAACAGAGAGATATCAATACATAGGTTTTAAGATTATTACTAGTCAGATATATTCTTGTGCGGTGAATAGGGCGTGTTGAGTCCAGTTCTCTGAGCAAGGAGTAGGTCTTGTCTATTACATATTGGGTTTATGGAACGGTATCTGAGCTAATTTGAAACCCTTGTTTTATGTATCACCCCACCTCACCTTTCCCGTTAAGCAGCCATAGTGTGTTTTCTGCATGTGTGACTCCGTTCTGTTTTGTAATTCAGTTCAAGTGTAACGGTTTTTACATTCCCTCTATCAGTGATACCTTATGAGAAGTGTCCTTTTCTGTGTGACTTATTTCACTTAGAATCGTCGTACCTAAATCCACTCATCATGCTGCTACTAGCCTTATGACATTGATTTCATGGCTGAGTGATATTCCATTGTACATAAGGACCACAACTCCTTTATCCATTTTTCTCTTTCCTGGGATATTGAAGGTGGAATGAAGTGGAGGTCCTTGTCAAGAGAGCAGCCGTAAACTTTGGGGTGCTTGTGTCTTGCTGATTTTTAATTTTCCCAATGTATACCCCCATGAGTGGAAGTGCCCTATGCTCTCTAAGCTTTGCTTTTTAGACGTTTCAGGACTCACCGTACACTTCTCCAGAGTGGCTGTTGGCAATTTACATCCCGCCCATCAGTGTAGCACGGCTCCCATTTCTCCATGGCCTTTCCTGTATTTCTGGTTTTGACACTTTTTTCAGCATGGCCCTTTTAACCGATGGGAAGCGAGACTTCTTTGTAGCGCTGATTTGCCTTTCCAGGTTGCTTGGTTGGCCAAAACGGGCGTATGCGTTTTTTCCTGAATATATTCAGGAAAAAACGCATACGCCCTTTTTGGCCAAGGGCATCATTGTCAACGTTTTGCCGCTTTTCATGTGCTTTAAAGGCGATTCGAATCTACCTCCTGAAATCTGTTTCCTGCAATTGTGCCTTGATTTCAAATCCTCTTCTTTGCCTTCCCTCAATATATTTGTGGACGAGAGTTATCATTTATAACTCTGCAGGTTTGTGAATTGCAGTGCCCTGAAGCTCCATTTTACAACTCGCCTTTTAGGGAGCTGGCCGCAAAAGCGCATGATGGCTTCAGCCCCTGTTCTGATTCCCGGGGGCAGGCTGAGCCTGTGGTTAATTCTTCTTCCTGATGGGAAAACAGAGTGACCTGTGCCTGTCCCTACACCAGGAGCTAGTCTCTCACTGGTTCCAAGTCTTCCCGTTCATCCTCAGGACAAATTGCAACCTGTACGGAACAGGAGGTTAAAGGTGCTGATGCTCCAAGTAGGGAGATTGCTAGTAAAGTGGCTGGAATGGCGAACCCGAGCACAAGGAGATGAGAAATGAGGTGCGTTTTAGAAACCTTTCCCCATCACACGGTGTACCATCTTCTGGGTTTCTCATGCATGTTTTCGATGTAGCAAGATGCCCTTGAACCTGGAGATTTGGGACCCATGCGATGGGTACCACGCAGTATTACTTTAAAGGGTCTGCGTTTGCTCACCCAACCTCACCAAACCTCTCAGCCCCAAGAGTGTCCACCCTTATGTCTCATCCAGCTGTGGGTCTAGATATGGTCAATCCAGGTTGCATCACAGCCCCTGAACGCATTGTGTAAGAATTTCGCTCTCTTTCACTGTCTTTGTTTCATGGGTTTTTCCAAGTAATTTATTTTTATAATGGGGTTTAGCTGCTTTTCACTGCTGTGTTTATGCCGCTTTACACCCACTTGACACACTAACAGAGAGATATCAATACATAGGTTTTAAGATTATTACTAGTCAGATATATTCTTGTGCGGTGAATAGGGCGTGTTGAGTCCAGTTCTCTGAGCAAGGAGTAGGTCTTGTCTATTACATATTGGGTTTATGGAACGGTATCTGAGCTAATTTGAAACCCTTGTTTTATGTATCACCCCACCTCACCTTTCCCGTTAAGCAGCCATAGTGTGTTTTCTGCATGTGTGACTCCGTTCTGTTTTGTAATTCAGTTCAAGTGTAACGGTTTTTACATTCCCTCTATCAGTGATACCTTATGAGAAGTGTCCTTTTCTGTGTGACTTATTTCACTTAGAATCGTCGTACCTAAATCCACTCATCATGCTGCTACTAGCCTTATGACATTGATTTCATGGCTGAGTGATATTCCATTGTACATAAGGACCACAACTCCTTTATCCATTTTTCTCTTTCCTGGGATATTGAAGGTGGAATGAAGTGGAGGTCCTTGTCAAGAGAGCAGCCCTAAACTTTGGGGTGCTTGTGTCTTGCTGATTTTTAATTTTCCCAATGTATACCCCCATGAGTGGAAGTGCCCTATGCTCTCTAAGCTTTGCTTTTTAGACGTTTCAGGACTCACCGTACACTTCTCCAGAGTGGCTGTTGGCAATTTACATCCCGCCCATCAGTGTAGCACGGCTCCCATTTCTCCATGGCCTTTCCTGTATTTCTGGTTTTGACACTTTTTTCAGCATGGCCCTTTTAACCGATGGGAAGCGAGACTTCTTTGTAGCGCTGATTTGCCTTTCCAGGTTGCTTGGTTGGCCAAAACGGGCGTATGCGTTTTTTCCTGAATATATTCAGGAAAAAACGCATACGCCCTTTTTGGCCAAGGGCATCATTGTCAACGTTTTGCCGCTTTTCATGTGCTTTAAAGGCGATTCGAATCTACCTCCTGAAATCTGTTTCCTGCAATTGTGCCTTGATTTCAAATCCTCTTCTTTGCCTTCCCTCAATATATTTGTGGACGAGAGTTATCATTTATAACTCTGCAGGTTTGTGAATTGCAGTGCCCTGAAGCTCCATTTTACAACTCGCTTTTTAGGGAGCTGGCCGCAAAAGCGCAGGATGGCTTCAGCCCCTGTTCTGGTTCCCGGGGGCAGGCTGAGCCTGTGGTTAATTTTTCTTCCTGATGGGAAAACAGAGTGACCTGTGCCTGTCCCTACACCAGGAGCTAGTCTCTCACTGGTTCCAAGTCTTCCCGTTCATCCTCAGGACAAATTGCAACCTGTACGGAACAGGAGGTTAAAGGTGCTGATGCTCCAAGTAGGGAGATTGCTAGTAAAGTGGCTGGAATGGCGAACCCGAGCACAAGGAGATGAGAAATGAGGTGCGTTTTAGAAACCTTTCCCCATCACACGGTGTACCATCTTCTGGGTTTCTCATGCATGTTTTCGATGTAGCAAGATGCCCTTGAACCTGGAGATTTGGGACCCATGCGATGGGTACCACGCAGTATTACTTTAAAGGGTCTGCGTTTGCTCACCCAACCTCACCAAACCTCTCAGCCCCAAGAGTGTCCACCCTTATGTCTCATCCAGCTGTGGGTCTAGATACGGTCAATCCAGGTTGCATCACAGCCCCTGAACGCATTGTGTAAGAATTTCGCTCTCTTTCACTGTCTTTGTTTCATGGGTTTGTAAAAGTAATTTATTTTTATAATGGGGTTTAGCTGCTTTTCACTGCTGTGTTTATGCCGCTTTACACCCACTTGACACACTAACAGAGAGATATCAATACATAGGTTTTAAGATTATTACTAGTCAGATATATTCTTGTGCGGTGAATAGGGCGTGTTGAGTCCAGTTCTCTGAGCAAGGAGTAGGTCTTGTCTATTACATATTGGGTTTATGGAACGGTATCTGAGCTAATTTGAAACCCTTGTTTTATGTATCACCCCACCTCACCTTTCCCGTTAAGCAGCCATAGTGTGTTTTCTGCATGTGTGACTCCGTTCTGTTTTGTAATTCAGTTCAAGTGTAACGGTTTTTACATTCCCTCTATCAGTGATACCTTATGAGAAGTGTCCTTTTCTGTGTGACTTATTTCACTTAGAATCGTCGTACCTAAATCCACTCATCATGCTGCTACTAGCCTTATGACATTGATTTCATGGCTGAGTGATATTCCATTGTACATAAGGACCACAACTCCTTTATCCATTTTTCTCTTTCCTGGGATATTGAAGGTGGAATGAAGTGGAGGTCCTTGTCAAGAGAGCAGCCCTAAACTTTGGGGTGCTTGTGTCTTGCTGATTTTTAATTTTCCCAATGTATACCCCCATGAGTGGAAGTGCCCTATGCTCTCTAAGCTTTGCTTTTTAGACGTTTCAGGACTCACCGTACACTTCTCCAGAGTGGCTGTTGGCAATTTACATCCCGCCCATCAGTGTAGCACGGCTCCCATTTCTCCATGGCCTTTCCTGTATTTCTGGTTTTGACACTTTTTTCAGCATGGCCCTTTTAACCGATGGGAAGCGAGACTTCTTTGTAGCGCTGATTTGCCTTTCCAGGTTGCTTGGTTGGCCAAAAAGGGCGTATGCGTTTTTTCCTGAATATATTCAGGAAAAAACGCATACGCCCTTTTTGGCCAAGGGCATCATTGTCAACGTTTTGCCGCTTTTCATGTGCTTTAAAGGCGATTCGAATCTACCTCCTGAAATCTGTTTCCTGCAATTGTGCCTTGATTTCAAATCCTCTTCTTTGCCTTCCCTCAATATATTTGTGGACGAGAGTTATCATTTATAAATCTGCAGGTTTGTGAATTGCAGTGCCCTGAAGCTCCATTTTACAACTCGCTTTTTAGGGAGCTGGCCGCAAAAGCGCATGATGGCTTCAGGCCCTGTTCTGGTTCCGGGGGGCAGGCTGCGGCTGTGGTTAATTCTTCTTCCTAATGGGAAAACAGAGTGACCTGTGCCTGTCCCTACACCAGGAGCTAGTCTCTCATTGGTTCCAAGTCTTCCCGTTCATCCTCAGGACAAATTGCAACCTGTACGGAACAGGAGGTTAAAGGTGCTGATGCTCCAAGTAGGGAGATTGCTAGTAAAGTGGCTGGAATGGCGAACCCGAGCACAAGGAGATGAGAAATGAGGTGCGTTTTAGAAACCTTTCCCCATCACACGGTGTACCATCTTCTGGGTTTCTCATGCATGTTTTCGATGTAGCAAGATGCCCTTGAACCTGGAGATTTGGGACCCATGCGATGGGTACCACGCAGTATTACTTTAAAGGGTCTGCGTTTGCTCACCCAACCTCACCAAACCTCTCAGCCCCAAGAGTGTCCACCCTTATGTCTCATCCAGCTGTGGGTCTAGATATGGTCAATCCAGGTTGCATCACAGCCCCTGAACGCATTGTGTAAGAATTTCGCTCTCTTTCACTGTCTTTGTTTCATGGGTTTGTAAAAGTAATTTATTTTTATAATGGGGTTTAGCTGCTTTTCACTGCTGTGTTTATGCCGCTTTACACCCACTTGACACACTAACAGAGAGATATCAATACATAGGTTTTAAGATTATTACTAGTCAGATATATTCTTGTGCGGTGAATAGGGCGTGTTGAGTCCAGTTCTCTGAGCAAGGAGTAGGTCTTGTCTATTACATATTGGGTTTATGGAACGGTATCTGAGCTAATTTGAAACCCTTGTTTTATGTATCACCCCACCTCACCTTTCCCGTTAAGCAGCCATAGTGTGTTTTCTGCATGTGTGACTCCGTTCTGTTTTGTAATTCAGTTCAAGTGTAACGGTTTTTACATTCCCTCTATCAGTGATTCCTTATGAGAAGTGTCCTTTTCTGTGTGACTTATTTCACTTAGAATCGTCGTACCTAAATCCACTCATCATGCTGCTACTAGCCTTATGACATTGATTTCATGGCTGAGTGATATTCCATTGTACATAAGGACCACAACTCCTTTATCCATTTTTCTCTTTCCTGGGATATTGAAGGTGGAATGAAGTGGAGGTCCTTGTCAAGAGAGCAGCCCTAAACTTTGGGGTGCTTGTGTCTTGCTGATTTTTAATTTTCCCAATGTATACCCCCATGAGTGGAAGTGCCCTATGCTCTCTAAGCTTTGCTTTTTAGACGTTTCAGGACTCACCGTACACTTCTCCAGAGTGGCTGTTGGCAATTTACATCCCGCCCATCAGTGTAGCACGGCTCCCATTTCTCCATGGCCTTTCCTGTATTTCTGGTTTTGACACTTTTTTCAGCATGGCCCTTTTAACCAATGGGAAGCGAGACTTCTTTGTAGCGCTGATTTGCCTTTCCAGGTTGCTTGGTTGGCCAAAACGGGCGTATGCGTTTTTTCCTGAATATATTCAGGAAAAAACGCATACGCCCTTTTTGGCCAAGGGCATCATTGTCAACGTTTTGCCGCTTTTCATGTGCTTTAAAGGCGATTCGAATCTACCTCCTGAAATCTGTTTCCTGCAATTGTGCCTTGATTTCAAATCCTCTTCTTTGCCTTCCCTCAATATATTTGTGGACGAGAGTTATCATTTAAAACTCTGCAGGTTTGTGAATTGCAGTGCCCTGAAGCTCCATTTTACAACTCGCTTTTTAGGGAGCTGGCCGCAAAAGCGCAGGATGGCTTCAGCCCCTGTTCTGGTTCCCGGGGGCAGGCTGAGCCTGTGGTTAATTCTTCTTCCTGATGGGAAAACAGAGTGACCTGTGCCTGTCCCTACACCAGGAGCTAGTCTCTCATTGGTTCCAAGTCTTCCCGTTCATCCTCAGGACAAATTGCAACCTGTACGGAACAGGAGGTTAAAGGTGCTGATGCTCCAAGTAGGGAGATTGCTAGTAAAGTGGCTGGAATGGCGAACCCGAGCACAAGGAGATGAGAAATGAGGTGCGTTTTAGAAACCTTTCCCCATCACACGGTGTACCATCTTCTGGGTTTCTCATGCATGTTTTCGATGTAGCAAGATGCCCTTGAACCTGGAGATTTGGGACCCATGCGATGGGTACCACGCAGTATTACTTTAAAGGGTCTGCGTTTGCTCACCCAACCTCACCAAACCTCTCAGCCCCAAGAGTGTCCACCCTTATGTCTCATCCAGCTGTGGGTCTAGATATGGTCAATCCAGGTTGCATCACAGCCCCTGAACGCATTGTGTAAGAATTTCGCTCTCTTTCACTGTCTTTGTTTCATGGGTTTGTAAAAGTAATTTATTTTTATAATGGGGTTTAGCTGCTTTTCACTGCTGTGTTTATGCCGCTTTACACCCACTTGACACACTAACAGAGAGATATCAATACATAGGTTTTAAGATTATTACTAGTCAGATATATTCTTGTGCGGTGAATAGGGCGTGTTGAGTCCAGTTCTCTGAGCAAGGAGTAGGTCTTGTCTATTACATATTGGGTTTATGGAACGGTATCTGAGCTAATTTGAAACCCTTGTTTTATGTATCACCCCACCTCACCTTTCCCGTTAAGCAGCCATAGTGTGTTTTCTGCATGTGTGACTCCGTTCTGTTTTGTAATTCAGTTCAAGTGTAACGGTTTTTACATTCCCTCTATCAGTGATACCTTATGAGAAGTGTCCTTTTCTGTGTGACTTATTTCACTTAGAATCGTCGTACCTAAATCCACTCATCATGCTGCTACTAGCCTTATGACATTGATTTCATGGCTGAGTGATATTCCATTGTACATAAGGACCACAACTCCTTTATCCATTTTTCTCTTTCCTGGGATATTGAAGGTGGAATGAAGTGGAGGTCCTTGTCAAGAGAGCAGCCCTAAACTTTGGGGTGCTTGTGTCTTGCTGATTTTTAATTTTCCCAATGTATACCCCCATGAGTGGAAGTGCCCTATGCTCTCTAAGCTTTGCTTTTTAGACGTTTCAGGACTCACCGTACACTTCTCCAGAGTGGCTGTTGGCAATTTACATCCCGCCCATCAGTGTAGCACGGCTCCCATTTCTCCATGGCCTTTCCTGTATTTCTGGTTTTGACACTTTTTTCAGCATGGCCCTTTTAACCGATGGGAAGCGAGACTTCTTTGTAGCGCTGATTTGCCTTTCCAGGTTGCTTGGTTGGCCAAAAAGGGCGTATGCGTTTTTTCCTGAATATATTCAGGAAAAAACGCATACGCCCTTTTTGGCCAAGGGCATCATTGTCAACGTTTTGCCGCTTTTCATGTGCTTTAAAGGCGATTCGAATCTACCTCCTGAAATCTGTTTCCTGCAATTGTGCCTTGATTTCAAATCCTCTTCTTTGCCTTCCCTCAATATATTTGTGGACGAGAGTTATCATTTATAACTCTGCAGGTTTGTGAATTGCAGTGCCCTGAAGCTCCATTTTACAACTCGCTTTTTAGGGAGCTGGCCGCAAAAGCGCATGATGGCTTCAGGCCCTGTTCTGGTTCCGGGGGGCAGGCTGAGGCTGTGGTTAATTCTTCTTCCTGATGGGAAAACAGAGTGACCTGTGCCTGTCCCTACACCAGGAGCTAGTCTCTCATTGGTTCCAAGTCTTCCCGTTCATCCTCAGGACAAATTGCAACCTGTACGGAACAGGAGGTTAAAGGTGCTGATGCTCCAAGTAGGGAGATTGCTAGTAAAGTGGCTGGAATGGCGAACCCGAGCACAAGGAGATGAGAAATGAGGTGCGTTTTAGAAACCTTTCCCCATCACACGGTGTACCATCTTCTGGGTTTCTCATGCATGTTTTCGATGTAGCAAGATGCCCTTGAACCTGGAGATTTGGGACCCATGCGATGGGTACCACGCAGTATTACTTTAAAGGGTCTGCGTTTGCTCACCCAACCTCACCAAACCTCTCAGCCCCAAGAGTGTCCACCCTTATGTCTCATCCAGCTGTGGGTCTAGATATGGTCAATCCAGGTTGCATCACAGCCCCTGAACGCATTGTGTAAGAATTTCGCTCTCTTTCACTGTCTTTGTTTCATGGGTTTGTAAAAGTAATTTATTTTTATAATGGGGTTTAGCTGCTTTTCACTGCTGTGTTTATGCCGCTTTACACCCACTTGACACACTAACAGAGAGATATCAATACATAGGTTTTAAGATTATTACTAGTCAGATATATTCTTGTGCGGTGAATAGGGCGTGTTGAGTCCAGTTCTCTGAGCAAGGAGTAGGTCTTGTCTATTACATATTGGGTTTATGGAACGGTATCTGAGCTAATTTGAAACCCTTGTTTTATGTATCACCCCACCTCACCTTTCCCGTTAAGCAGCCATAGTGTGTTTTCTGCATGTGTGACTCCGTTCTGTTTTGTAATTCAGTTCAAGTGTAACGGTTTTTACATTCCCTCTATCAGTGATACCTTATGAGAAGTGTCCTTTTCTGTGTGACTTATTTCACTTAGAATCGTCGTACCTAAATCCACTCATCATGCTGCTACTAGCCTTATGACATTGATTTCATGGCTGAGTGATATTCCATTGTACATAAGGACCACAACTCCTTTATCCATTTTTCTCTTTCCTGGGATATTGAAGGTGGAATGAAGTGGAGGTCCTTGTCAAGAGAGCAGCCCTAAACTTTGGGGTGCTTGTGTCTTGCTGATTTTTAATTTTCCCAATGTATACCCCCATGAGTGGAAGTGCCCTATGCTCTCTAAGCTTTGCTTTTTAGACGTTTCAGGACTCACCGTACACTTCTCCAGAGTGGCTGTTGGCAATTTACATCCCGCCCATCAGTGTAGCACGGCTCCCATTTCTCCATGGCCTTTCCTGTATTTCTGGTTTTGACACTTTTTTCAGCATGGCCCTTTTAACCAATGGGAAGCGAGACTTCTTTGTAGCGCTGATTTGCCTTTCCAGGTTGCTTGGTTGGCCAAAACGGGCGTATGCGTTTTTTCCTGAATATATTCAGGAAAAAACGCATACGCCCGTTTTGGCCAAGGGCATCATTGTCAACGTTTTGCCGCTTTTCATGTGCTTTAAAGGCGATTCGAATCTACCTCCTGAAATCTGTTTCCTGCAATTGTGCCTTGATTTCAAATCCTCTTCTTTGCCTTCCCTCAATATATTTGTGGACGAGAGTTATCATTTAAAACTCTGCAGGTTTGTGAATTGCAGTGCCCTGAAGCTCCATTTTACAACTCGCTTTTTAGGGAGCTGGCCGCAAAAGCGCAGGATGGCTTCAGCCCCTGTTCTGGTTCCCGGGGGCAGGCTGAGCCTGTGGTTAATTCTTCTTCCTGATGGGAAAACAGAGTGACCTGTGCCTGTCCCTACACCAGGAGCTAGTCTCTCACTGGTTCCAAGTCTTCCCGTTCATCCTCAGGACAAATTGCAACCTGTACGGAACAGGAGGTTAAAGGTGCTGATGCTCCAAGTAGGGAGATTGCTAGTAAAGTGGCTGGAATGGCGAACCCGAGCACAAGGAGATGAGAAATGAGGTGCGTTTTAGAAACCTTTCCCCATCACACGGTGTACCATCTTCTGGGTTTCTCATGCATGTTTTCGATGTAGCAAGATGCCCTTGAACCTGGAGATTTGGGACCCATGCGATGGGTACCACGCAGTATTACTTTAAAGGGTCTGCGTTTGCTCACCCAACCTCACCAAACCTCTCAGCCCCAAGAGTGTCCACCCTTATGTCTCATCCAGCTGTGGGTCTAGATACGGTCAATCCAGGTTGCATCACAGCCCCTGAACGCATTGTGTAAGAATTTCTCTCTCTTTCACTGTCTTTGTTTCATGGGTTTTTCCAAGTAATTTATTTTTATAATGGGGTTTAGCTGCTTTTCACTGCTGTGTTTATGCCGCTTTACACCCACTTGACACACTAACAGAGAGATATCAATACATAGGTTTTAAGATTATTACTAGTCAGATATATTCTTGTGCGGTGAATAGGGCGTGTTGAGTCCAGTTCTCTGAGCAAGGAGTAGGTCTTGTCTATTACATATTGGGTTTATGGAACGGTATCTGAGCTAATTTGAAACCCTTGTTTTATGTATCACCCCACCTCACCTTTCCCGTTAAGCAGCCATAGTGTGTTTTCTGCATGTGTGACTCCGTTCTGTTTTGTAATTCAGTTCAAGTGTAACGGTTTTTACATTCCCTCTATCAGTGATACCTTATGAGAAGTGTCCTTTTCTGTGTGACTTATTTCACTTAGAATCGTCGTACCTAAATCCACTCATCATGCTGCTACTAGCCTTATGACATTGATTTCATGGCTGAGTGATATTCCATTGTACATAAGGACCACAACTCCTTTATCCATTTTTCTCTTTCCTGGGATATTGAAGGTGGAATGAAGTGGAGGTCCTTGTCAAGAGAGCAGCCCTAAACTTTGGGGTGCTTGTGTCTTGCTGATTTTTAATTTTCCCAATGTATACCCCCATGAGTGGAAGTGCCCTATGCTCTCTAAGCTTTGCTTTTTAGACGTTTCAGGACTCACCGTACACTTCTCCAGAGTGGCTGTTGGCAATTTACATCCCGCCCATCAGTGTAGCACGGCTCCCATTTCTCCATGGCCTTTCCTGTATTTCTGGTTTTGACACTTTTTTCAGCATGGCCCTTTTAACCGATGGGAAGCGAGACTTCTTTGTAGCGCTGATTTGCCTTTCCAGGTTGCTTGGTTGGCCAAAACGGGCGTATGCGTTTTTTCCTGAATATATTCAGGAAAAAACGCATACGCCCTTTTTGGCCAAGGGCATCATTGTCAACGTTTTGCCGCTTTTCATGTGCTTTAAAGGCGATTCGAATCTACCTCCTGAAATCTGTTTCCTGCAATTGTGCCTTGATTTCAAATCCTCTTCTTTGCCTTCCCTCAATATATTTGTGGACGAGAGTTATCATTTATAACTCTGCAGGTTTGTGAATTGCAGTGCCCTGAAGCTCCATTTTACAACTCGCTTTTTAGGGAGCTGGCCGCAAAAGCGCAGGATGGCTTCAGCCCCTGTTCTGGTTCCCGGGGGCAGGCTGAGCCTGTGGTTAATTCTTCTTCCTGATGGGAAAACAGAGTGACCTGTGCCTGTCCCTACACCAGGAGCTAGTCTCTCACTGGTTCCAAGTCTTCCCGTTCATCCTCAGGACAAATTGCAACCTGTACGGAACAGGAGGTTAAAGGTGCTGATGCTCCAAGTAGGGAGATTGCTAGTAAAGTGGCTGGAATGGCGAACCCGAGCACAAGGAGATGAGAAATGAGGTGCGTTTTAGAAACCTTTCCCCATCACACGGTGTACCATCTTCTGGGTTTCTCATGCATGTTTTCGATGTAGCAAGATGCCCTTGAACCTGGAGATTTGGGACCCATGCGATGGGTACCACGCAGTATTACTTTAAAGGGTCTGCGTTTGCTCACCCAACCTCACCAAACCTCTCAGCCCCAAGAGTGTCCACCCTTATGTCTCATCCAGCTGTGGGTCTAGATACGGTCAATCCAGGTTGCATCACAGCCCCTGAACGCATTGTGTAAGAATTTCGCTCTCTTTCACTGTCTTTGTTTCATGGGTTTTTCAAAGTAATTTATTTTTATAATGGGGTTTAGCTGCTTTTCACTGCTGTGTTTATGCCGCTTTACACCCACTTGACACACTAACAGAGAGATATCAATACATAGGTTTTAAGATTATTACTAGTCAGATATATTCTTGTGCGGTGAATAGGGCGTGTTGAGTCCAGTTCTCTGAGCAAGGAGTAGGTCTTGTCTATTACATATTGGGTTTATGGAACGGTATCTGAGCTAATTTGAAACCCTTGTTTTATGTATCACCCCACCTCACCTTTCCCGTTAAGCAGCCATAGTGTGTTTTCTGCATGTGTGACTCCGTTCTGTTTTGTAATTCAGTTCAAGTGTAACGGTTTTTACATTCCCTCTATCAGTGATACCTTATGAGAAGTGTCCTTTTCTGTGTGACTTATTTCACTTAGAATCGTCGTACCTAAATCCACTCATCATGCTGCTACTAGCCTTATGACATTGATTTCATGGCTGAGTGATATTCCATTGTACATAAGGACCACAACTCCTTTATCCATTTTTCTCTTTCCTGGGATATTGAAGGTGGAATGAAGTGGAGGTCCTTGTCAAGAGAGCAGCCCTAAACTTTGGGGTGCTTGTGTCTTGCTGATTTTTAATTTTCCCAATGTATACCCCCATGAGTGGAAGTGCCCTATGCTCTCTAAGCTTTGCTTTTTAGACGTTTCAGGACTCACCGTACACTTCTCCAGAGTGGCTGTTGGCAATTTACATCCCGCCCATCAGTGTAGCACGGCTCCCATTTCTCCATGGCCTTTCCTGTATTTCTGGTTTTGACACTTTTTTCAGCATGGCCCTTTTAACCGATGGGAAGCGAGACTTCTTTGTAGCGCTGATTTGCCTTTCCAGGTTGCTTGGTTGGCCAAAAAGGGCGTATGCGTTTTTTCCTGAATATATTCAGGAAAAAACGCATACGCCCTTTTTGGCCAAGGGCATCATTGTCAACGTTTTGCCGCTTTTCATGTGCTTTAAAGGCGATTCGAATCTACCTCCTGAAATCTGTTTCCTGCAATTGTGCCTTGATTTCAAATCCTCTTCTTTGCCTTCCCTCAATATATTTGTGGACGAGAGTTATCATTTATAAATCTGCAGGTTTGTGAATTGCAGTGCCCTGAAGCTCCATTTTACAACTCGCTTTTTAGGGAGCTGGCCGCAAAAGCGCATGATGGCTTCAGGCCCTGTTCTGGTTCCGGGGGGCAGGCTGAGGCTGTGGTTAATTCTTCTTCCTAATGGGAAAACAGAGTGACCTGTGCCTGTCCCTACACCAGGAGCTAGTCTCTCATTGGTTCCAAGTCTTCCCGTTCATCCTCAGGACAAATTGCAACCTGTACGGAACAGGAGGTTAAAGGTGCTGATGCTCCAAGTAGGGAGATTGCTAGTAAAGTGGCTGGAATGGCGAACCCGAGCACAAGGAGATGAGAAATGAGGTGCGTTTTAGAAACCTTTCCCCATCACACGGTGTACCATCTTCTGGGTTTCTCATGCATGTTTTCGATGTAGCAAGATGCCCTTGAACCTGGAGATTTGGGACCCATGCGATGGGTACCACGCAGTATTACTTTAAAGGGTCTGCGTTTGCTCACCCAACCTCACCAAACCTCTCAGCCCCAAGAGTGTCCACCCTTATGTCTCATCCAGCTGTGGGTCTAGATATGGTCAATCCAGGTTGCATCACAGCCCCTGAACGCATTGTGTAAGAATTTCGCTCTCTTTCACTGTCTTTGTTTCATGGGTTTGTAAAAGTAATTTATTTTTATAATGGGGTTTAGCTGCTTTTCACTGCTGTGTTTATGCCGCTTTACACCCACTTGACACACTAACAGAGAGATATCAATACATAGGTTTTAAGATTATTACTAGTCAGATATATTCTTGTGCGGTGAATAGGGCGTGTTGAGTCCAGTTCTCTGAGCAAGGAGTAGGTCTTGTCTATTACATATTGGGTTTATGGAACGGTATCTGAGCTAATTTGAAACCCTTGTTTTATGTATCACCCCACCTCACCTTTCCCGTTAAGCAGCCATAGTGTGTTTTCTGCATGTGTGACTCCGTTCTGTTTTGTAATTCAGTTCAAGTGTAACGGTTTTTACATTCCCTCTATCAGTGATACCTTATGAGAAGTGTCCTTTTCTGTGTGACTTATTTCACTTAGAATCGTCGTACCTAAATCCACTCATCATGCTGCTACTAGCCTTATGACATTGATTTCATGGCTGAGTGATATTCCATTGTACATAAGGACCACAACTCCTTTATCCATTTTTCTCTTTCCTGGGATATTGAAGGTGGAATGAAGTGGAGGTCCTTGTCAAGAGAGCAGCCCTAAACTTTGGGGTGCTTGTGTCTTGCTGATTTTTAATTTTCCCAATGTATACCCCCATGAGTGGAAGTGCCCTATGCTCTCTAAGCTTTGCTTTTTAGACGTTTCAGGACTCACCGTACACTTCTCCAGAGTGGCTGTTGGCAATTTACATCCCGCCCATCAGTGTAGCACGGCTCCCATTTCTCCATGGCCTTTCCTGTATTTCTGGTTTTGACACTTTTTTCAGCATGGCCCTTTTAACCAATGGGAAGCGAGACTTCTTTGTAGCGCTGATTTGCCTTTCCAGGTTGCTTGGTTGGCCAAAACGGGCGTATGCGTTTTTTCCTGAATATATTCAGGAAAAAACGCATACGCCCTTTTTGGCCAAGGGCATCATTGTCAACGTTTTGCCGCTTTTCATGTGCTTTAAAGGCGATTCGAATCTACCTCCTGAAATCTGTTTCCTGCAATTGTGCCTTGATTTCAAATCCTCTTCTTTGCCTTCCCTCAATATATTTGTGGACGAGAGTTATCATTTAAAACTCTGCAGGTTTGTGAATTGCAGTGCCCTGAAGCTCCATTTTACAACTCGCTTTTTAGGGAGCTGGCCGCAAAAGCGCAGGATGGCTTCAGCCCCTGTTCTGGTTCCCGGGGGCAGGCTGAGCCTGTGGTTAATTCTTCTTCCTGATGGGAAAACAGAGTGACCTGTGCCTGTCCCTACACCAGGAGCTAGTCTCTCATTGGTTCCAAGTCTTCCCGTTCATCCTCAGGACAAATTGCAACCTGTACGGAACAGGAGGTTAAAGGTGCTGATGCTCCAAGTAGGGAGATTGCTAGTAAAGTGGCTGGAATGGCGAACCCGAGCACAAGGAGATGAGAAATGAGGTGCGTTTTAGAAACCTTTCCCCATCACACGGTGTACCATCTTCTGGGTTTCTCATGCATGTTTTCGATGTAGCAAGATGCCCTTGAACCTGGAGATTTGGGACCCATGCGATGGGTACCACGCAGTATTACTTTAAAGGGTCTGCGTTTGCTCACCCAACCTCACCAAACCTCTCAGCCCCAAGAGTGTCCACCCTTATGTCTCATCCAGCTGTGGGTCTAGATATGGTCAATCCAGGTTGCATCACAGCCCCTGAACGCATTGTGTAAGAATTTCGCTCTCTTTCACTGTCTTTGTTTCATGGGTTTTTCCAAGTAATTATTTTTATAATGGGGTTTAGCTGCTTTTCACTGCTGTGTTTATGCCGCTTTACACCCACTTGACACACTAACAGAGAGATATCAATACATAGGTTTTAAGATTATTACTAGTCAGATATATTCTTGTGCGGTGAATAGGGCGTGTTGAGTCCAGTTCTCTGAGCAAGGAGTAGGTCTTGTCTATTACATATTGGGTTTATGGAACGGTATCTGAGCTAATTTGAAACCCTTGTTTTATGTATCACCCCACCTCACCTTTCCCGTTAAGCAGCCATAGTGTGTTTTCTGCATGTGTGACTCCGTTCTGTTTTGTAATTCAGTTCAAGTGTAACGGTTTTTACATTCCCTCTATCAGTGATACCTTATGAGAAGTGTCCTTTTCTGTGTGACTTATTTCACTTAGAATCGTCGTACCTAAATCCACTCATCATGCTGCTACTAGCCTTATGACATTGATTTCATGGCTGAGTGATATTCCATTGTACATAAGGACCACAACTCCTTTATCCATTTTTCTCTTTCCTGGGATATTGAAGGTGGAATGAAGTGGAGGTCCTTGTCAAGAGAGCAGCCCTAAACTTTGGGGTGCTTGTGTCTTGCTGATTTTTAATTTTCCCAATGTATACCCCCATGAGTGGAAGTGCCCTATGCTCTCTAAGCTTTGCTTTTTAGACGTTTCAGGACTCACCGTACACTTCTCCAGAGTGGCTGTTGGCAATTTACATCCCGCCCATCAGTGTAGCACGGCTCCCATTTCTCCATGGCCTTTCCTGTATTTCTGGTTTTGACACTTTTTTCAGCATGGCCCTTTTAACCGATGGGAAGCGAGACTTCTTTGTAGCGCTGATTTGCCTTTCCAGGTTGCTTGGTTGGCCAAAACGGGCGTATGCGTTTTTTCCTGAATATATTCAGGAAAAACGCATACGCCCTTTTTGGCCAAGGGCATCATTGTCAACGTTTTGCCGCTTTTCATGTGCTTTAAAGGCGATTCGAATCTACCTCCTGAAATCTGTTTCCTGCAATTGTGCCTTGATTTCAAATCCTCTTCTTTGCCTTCCCTCAATATATTTGTGGACGAGAGTTATCATTTATAACTCTGCAGGTTTGTGAATTGCAGTGCCCTGAAGCTCCATTTTACAACTCGCTTTTTAGGGAGCTGGCCGCAAAAGCGCAGGATGGCTTCAGCCCCTGTTCTGGTTCCCGGGGGCAGGCTGAGCCTGTGGTTAATTTTCTTCCTGATGGGAAAACAGAGTGACCTGTGCCTGTCCCTACACCAGGAGCTAGTCTCTCACTGGTTCCAAGTCTTCCCGTTCATCCTCAGGACAAATTGCAACCTGTACGGAACAGGAGGTTAAAGGTGCTGATGCTCCAAGTAGGGAGATTGCTAGTAAAGTGGCTGGAATGGCGAACCCGAGCACAAGGAGATGAGAAATGAGGTGCGTTTTAGAACCTTTCCCCATCACACGGTGTACCATCTTCTGGGTTTCTCATGCATGTTTCGATGTAGCAAGATGCCCTTGAACCTGGAGATTTGGGACCCATGCGATGGGTACCACGCAGTATTACTTTAAAAGGGTCTGCGTTTGCTCACCCAACCTCACCAAACCTCTCAGCCCCAAGAGTGTCCACCCTTATGTCTCATCCAGCTGTGGGTCTAGATACGGTCAATCCAGGTTGCATCACAGCCCCTGAACGCATTGTGTAAGAATTTCGCTCTCTTTCACTGTCTTTGTTTCATGGGTTTGTAAAAGTAATTTATTTTTATAATGGGGTTTAGCTGCTTTTCACTGCTGTGTTTATGCCGCTTTACACCCACTTGACACACTAACAGAGAGATATCAATACATAGGTTTTAAGATTATTACTAGTCAGATATATTCTTGTGCGGTGAATAGGGCGTGTTGAGTCCAGTTCTCTGAGCAAGGAGTAGGTCTTGTCTATTACATATTGGGTTTATGGAACGGTATCTGAGCTAATTTGAAACCCTTGTTTTATGTATCACCCCACCTCACCTTTCCCGTTAAGCAGCCATAGTGTGTTTTCTGCATGTGTGACTCCGTTCTGTTTTGTAATTCAGTTCAAGTGTAACGGTTTTTACATTCCCTCTATCAGTGATACCTTATGAGAAGTGTCCTTTTCTGTGTGACTTATTTCACTTAGAATCGTCGTACCTAAATCCACTCATCATGCTGCTACTAGCCTTATGACATTGATTTCATGGCTGAGTGATATTCCATTGTACATAAGGACCACAACTCCTTTATCCATTTTTCTCTTTCCTGGGATATTGAAGGTGGAATGAAGTGGAGGTCCTTGTCAAGAGAGCAGCCCTAAACTTTGGGGTGCTTGTGTCTTGCTGATTTTTAATTTTCCCAATGTATACCCCCATGAGTGGAAGTGCCCTATGCTCTCTAAGCTTTGCTTTTTAGACGTTTCAGGACTCACCGTACACTTCTCCAGAGTGGCTGTTGGCAATTTACATCCCGCCCATCAGTGTAGCACGGCTCCCATTTCTCCATGGCCTTTCCTGTATTTCTGGTTTTGACACTTTTTTCAGCATGGCCCTTTTAACCGATGGGAAGCGAGACTTCTTTGTAGCGCTGATTTGCCTTTCCAGGTTGCTTGGTTGGCCAAAAAGGGCGTATGCGTTTTTTCCTGAATATATTCAGGAAAAAACGCATACGCCCTTTTTGGCCAAGGGCATCATTGTCAACGTTTTGCCGCTTTTCATGTGCTTTAAAGGCGATTCGAATCTACCTCCTGAAATCTGTTTCCTGCAATTGTGCCTTGATTTCAAATCCTCTTCTTTGCCTTCCCTCAATATATTTGTGACGAGAGTTATCATTTATAAATCTGCAGGTTTGTGAATTGCAGTGCCCTGAAGCTCCATTTTACAACTCGCTTTTTAGGGAGCTGGCCGCAAAAGCGCATGATGGCTTCAGGCCCTGTTCTGGTTCCGGGGGGCAGGCTGCGGCTGTGGTTAATTCTTCTTCCTAATGGGAAAACAGAGTGACCTGTGCCTGTCCCTACACCAGGAGCTAGTCTCTCATTGGTTCCAAGTCTTCCCGTTCATCCTCAGGACAAATTGCAACCTGTACGGAACAGGAGGTTAAAGGTGCTGATGCTCCAAGTAGGGAGATTGCTAGTAAAGTGGCTGGAATGGCGAACCGAGCACAAGGAGATGAGAAATGAGGTGCGTTTAGAAACCTTTCCCCATCACACGGTGTACCATCTTCTGGGTTTCTCATGCATGTTTTCGATGTAGCAAGATGCCCTTGAACCTGGAGATTTGGGACCCATGCGATGGGTACCACGCAGTATTACTTTAAAGGGTCTGCGTTTGCTCACCCAACCTCACCAAACCTCTCAGCCCCAAGAGTGTCCACCCTTATGTCTCATCCAGCTGTGGGTCTAGATATGGTCAATCCAGGTTGCATCACAGCCCCTGAACGCATTGTGTAAGAATTTCGCTCTCTTTCACTGTCTTTGTTTCATGGGTTTGTAAAAGTAATTTATTTTTATAATGGGGTTTAGCTGCTTTTCACTGCTGTGTTTATGCCGCTTTACACCCACTTGACACACTAACAGAGAGATATCAATACATAGGTTTTAAGATTATTACTAGTCAGATATATTCTTGTGCGGTGAATAGGGCGTGTTGAGTCCAGTTCTCTGAGCAAGGAGTAGGTCTTGTCTATTACATATTGGGTTTATGGAACGGTATCTGAGCTAATTTGAAACCCTTGTTTTATGTATCACCCCACCTCACCTTTCCCGTTAAGCAGCCATAGTGTGTTTTCTGCATGTGTGACTCCGTTCTGTTTTGTAATTCAGTTCAAGTGTAACGGTTTTTACATTCCCTCTATCAGTGATTCCTTATGAGAAGTGTCCTTTTCTGTGTGACTTATTTCACTTAGAATCGTCGTACCTAAATCCACTCATCATGCTGCTACTAGCCTTATGACATTGATTTCATGGCTGAGTGATATTCCATTGTACATAAGGACCACAACTCCTTTATCCATTTTTCTCTTTCCTGGGATATTGAAGGTGGAATGAAGTGGAGGTCCTTGTCAAGAGAGCAGCCCTAAACTTTGGGGTGCTTGTGTCTTGCTGATTTTTAATTTTCCCAATGTATACCCCCATGAGTGGAAGTGCCCTATGCTCTCTAAGCTTTGCTTTTTAGACGTTTCAGGACTCACCGTACACTTCTCCAGAGTGGCTGTTGGCAATTTACATCCCGCCCATCAGTGTAGCACGGCTCCCATTTCTCCATGGCCTTTCCTGTATTTCTGGTTTTGACACTTTTTTCAGCATGGCCCTTTTAACCAATGGGAAGCGAGACTTCTTTGTAGCGCTGATTTGCCTTTCAGGTTGCTTGGTTGGCCAAAACGGGCGTATGCGTTTTTTCCTGAATATATTCAGGAAAAAACGCATACGCCCTTTTTGGCCAAGGGCATCATTGTCAACGTTTTGCCGCTTTTCATGTGCTTTAAAGGCGATTCGAATCTACCTCCTGAAATCTGTTTCCTGCAATTGTGCCTTGATTTCAAATCCTCTTCTTTGCCTTCCCTCAATATATTTGTGGACGAGAGTTATCATTTAAAACTCTGCAGGTTTGTGAATTGCAGTGCCCTGAAGCTCCATTTTACAACTCGCTTTTTAGGGAGCTGGCCGCAAAAGCGCAGGATGGCTTCAGCCCCTGTTCTGGTTCCCGGGGGCAGGCTGAGCCTGTGGTTAATTCTTCTTCCTGATGGGAAAACAGAGTGACCTGTGCCTGTCCCTACACCAGGAGCTAGTCTCTCATTGGTTCCAAGTCTTCCCGTTCATCCTCAGGACAAATTGCAACCTGTACGGAACAGGAGGTTAAAGGTGCTGATGCTCCAAGTAGGGAGATTGCTAGTAAAGTGGCTGGAATGGCGAACCCGAGCACAAGGAGATGAGAAATGAGGTGCGTTTTAGAAACCTTTCCCCATCACACGGTGTACCATCTTCTGGGTTTCTCATGCATGTTTTCGATGTAGCAAGATGCCCTTGAACCTGGAGATTTGGGACCCATGCGATGACGATGGGTACCACGCAGTATTACTTTAAAGGGTCTGCGTTTGCTCACCCAACCTCACCAAACCTCTCAGCCCCAAGAGTGTCCACCCTTATGTCTCATCCAGCTGTGGGTCTAGATATGGTCAATCCAGGTTGCATCACAGCCCCTGAACGCATTGTGTAAGAATTTCGCTCTCTTTCACTGTCTTTGTTTCATGGGTTTGTAAAAGTAATTTATTTTTATAATGGGGTTTAGCTGCTTTTCACTGCTGTGTTTATGCCGCTTTACACCCACTTGACACACTAACAGAGAGATATCAATACATAGGTTTTAAGATTATTACTAGTCAGATATATTCTTGTGCGGTGAATAGGGCGTGTTGAGTCCAGTTCTCTGAGCAAGGAGTAGGTCTTGTCTATTACATATTGGGTTTATGGAACGGTATCTGAGCTAATTTGAAACCCTTGTTTTATGTATCACCCCACCTCACCTTTCCCGTTAAGCAGCCATAGTGTGTTTTCTGCATGTGTGACTCCGTTCTGTTTTGTAATTCAGTTCAAGTGTAACGGTTTTTACATTCCCTCTATCAGTGATACCTTATGAGAAGTGTCCTTTTCTGTGTGACTTATTTCACTTAGAATCGTCGTACCTAAATCCACTCATCATGCTGCTACTAGCCTTATGACATTGATTTCATGGCTGAGTGATATTCCATTGTACATAAGGACCACAACTCCTTTATCCATTTTTCTCTTTCCTGGGATATTGAAGGTGGAATGAAGTGGAGGTCCTTGTCAAGAGAGCAGCCCTAAACTTTGGGTGCTTGTGTCTTGCTGATTTTTAATTTTCCCAATGTATACCCCCATGAGTGGAAGTGCCCTATGCTCTCTAAGCTTTGCTTTTTAGACGTTTCAGGACTCACCGTACACTTCTCCAGAGTGGCTGTTGGCAATTTACATCCCGCCCATCAGTGTAGCACGGCTCCCATTTCTCCATGGCCTTTCCTGTATTTCTGGTTTTGACACTTTTTTCAGCATGGCCCTTTTAACCGATGGGAAGCGAGACTTCTTTGTAGCGCTGATTTGCCTTTCCAGGTTGCTTGGTTGGCCAAAAAGGGCGTATGCGTTTTTTCCTGAATATATTCAGGAAAAAACGCATACGCCCGTTTTGGCCAAGGGCATCATTGTCAACGTTTTGCCGCTTTTCATGTGCTTTAAAGGCGATTCGAATCTACCTCCTGAAATCTGTTTCCTGCAATTGTGCCTTGATTTCAAATCCTCTTCTTTGCCTTCCCTCAATATATTTGTGGACGAGAGTTATCATTTATAACTCTGCAGGTTTGTGAATTGCAGTGCCCTGAAGCTCCATTTTACAACTCGCTTTTTAGGGAGCTGGCCGCAAAAGCGCATGATGGCTTCAGGCCCTGTTCTGGTTCCGGGGGGCAGGCTGAGGCTGTGGTTAATTCTTCTTCCTGATGGGAAAACAGAGTGACCTGTGCCTGTCCCTACACCAGGAGCTAGTCTCTCATTGGTTCCAAGTCTTCCCGTTCATCCTCAGGACAAATTGCAACCTGTACGGAACAGGAGGTTAAAGGTGCTGATGCTCCAAGTAGGGAGATTGCTAGTAAAGTGGCTGGAATGGCGAACCCGAGCACAAGGAGATGAGAAATGAGGTGCGTTTTAGAAACCTTTCCCCATCACACGGTGTACCATCTTCTGGGTTTCTCATGCATGTTTTCGATGTAGCAAGATGCCCTTGAACCTGGAGATTTGGGACCCATGCGATGGGTACCACGCAGTATTACTTTAAAGGGTCTGCGTTTGCTCACCCCAACCTCACCAAACCTCTCAGCCCCAAGAGTGTCCACCCTTATGTCTCATCCAGCTGTGGGTCTAGATATGGTCAATCCAGGTTGCATCACAGCCCCTGAACGCATTGTGTAAGAATTTCGCTCTCTTTCACTGTCTTTGTTTCATGGGTTTGTAAAAGTAATTTATTTTTATAATGGGGTTTAGCTGCTTTTCACTGCTGTGTTTATGCCGCTTTACACCCACTTGACACACTAACAGAGAGATATCAATACATAGGTTTTAAGATTATTACTAGTCAGATATATTCTTGTGCGGTGAATAGGGCGTGTTGAGTCCAGTTCTCTGAGCAAGGAGTAGGTCTTGTCTATTACATATTGGGTTTATGGAACGGTATCTGAGCTAATTTGAAACCCTTGTTTTATGTATCACCCCACCTCACCTTTCCCGTTAAGCAGCCATAGTGTGTTTTCTGCATGTGTGACTCCGTTCTGTTTTGTAATTCAGTTCAAGTGTAACGGTTTTTACATTCCCTCTATCAGTGATACCTTATGAGAAGTGTCCTTTTCTGTGTGACTTATTTCACTTAGAATCGTCGTACCTAAATCCACTCATCATGCTGCTACTAGCCTTATGACATTGATTTCATGGCTGAGTGATATTCCATTGTACATAAGGACCACAACTCCTTTATCCATTTTTCTCTTTCCTGGGATATTGAAGGTGGAATGAAGTGGAGGTCCTTGTCAAGAGAGCAGCCCTAAACTTTGGGGTGCTTGTGTCTTGCTGATTTTTAATTTTCCCAATGTATACCCCCATGAGTGGAAGTGCCCTATGCTCTCTAAGCTTTGCTTTTTAGACGTTTCAGGACTCACCGTACACTTCTCCAGAGTGGCTGTTGGCAATTTACATCCCGCCCATCAGTGTAGCACGGCTCCCATTTCTCCATGGCCTTTCCTGTATTTCTGGTTTTGACACTTTTTTCAGCATGGCCCTTTTAACCGATGGGAAGCGAGACTTCTTTGTAGCGCTGATTTGCCTTTCCAGGTTGCTTGGTTGGCCAAAACGGGCGTATGCGTTTTTTCCTGAATATATTCAGGAAAAAACGCATACGCCCTTTTTGGCCAAGGGCATCATTGTCAACGTTTTGCCGCTTTTCATGTGCTTTAAAGGCGATTCGAATCTACCTCCTGAAATCTGTTTCCTGCAATTCTGCCTTGATTTCAAATCCTCTTCTTTGCCTTCCCTCAATATATTTGTGGACGAGAGTTATCATTTATAACTCTGCAGGTTTGTGAATTGCAGTGCCCTGAAGCTCCATTTTACAACTCGCTTTTTAGGGAGCTGGCCGCAAAAGCGCAGGATGGCTTCAGCCCCTGTTCTGGTTCCCGGGGGCAGGCTGAGCCTGTGGTTAATTCTTCTTCCTGATGGGAAAACAGAGTGACCTGTGCCTGTCCCTACACCAGGAGCTAGTCTCTCATTGGTTCCAAGTCTTCCCGTTCATCCTCAGGACAAATTGCAACCTGTACGGAACAGGAGGTTAAAGGTGCTGATGCTCCAAGTAGGGAGATTGCTAGTAAAGTGGCTGGAATGGCGAACCCGAGCACAAGGAGATGAGAAATGAGGTGCGTTTTAGAAACCTTTCCCCATCACACGGTGTACCATCTTCTGGGTTTCTCATGCATGTTTTCGATGTAGCAAGATGCCCTTGAACCTGGAGATTTGGGACCCATGCGATGGGTACCACGCAGTATTACTTTAAAGGGTCTGCGTTTGCTCACCCAACCTCACCCAACCTCTCAGCCCCAAGAGTGTCCACCCTTATGTCTCATCCAGCTGTGGGTCTAGATACGGTCAATCCAGGTTGCATCACAGCCCCTGAACGCATTGTGTAAGAATTTCGCTCTCTTTCACTGTCTTTGTTTCATGGGTTTGTAAAAGTAATTTATTTTTATAATGGGGTTTAGCTGCTTTTCACTGCTGTGTTTATGCCGCTTTACACCCACTTGACACACTAACAGAGAGATATCAATACATAGGTTTTAAGATTATTACTAGTCAGATATATTCTTGTGCGGTGAATAGGGCGTGTTGAGTCCAGTTCTCTGAGCAAGGAGTAGGTCTTGTCTATTACATATTGGGTTTATGGAACGGTATCTGAGCTAATTTGAAACCCTTGTTTTATGTATCACCCCACCTCACCTTTCCCGTTAAGCAGCCATAGTGTGTTTTCTGCATGTGTGACTCCGTTCTGTTTTGTAATTCAGTTCAAGTGTAACGGTTTTTACATTCCCTCTATCAGTGATACCTTATGAGAAGTGTCCTTTTCTGTGTGACTTATTTCACTTAGAATCGTCGTACCTAAATCCACTCATCATGCTGCTACTAGCCTTATGACATTGATTTCATGGCTGAGTGATATTCCATTGTACATAAGGACCACAACTCCTTTATCCATTTTTCTCTTTCCTGGGATATTGAAGGTGGAATGAAGTGGAGGTCCTTGTCAAGAGAGCAGCCCTAAACTTTGGGGTGCTTGTGTCTTGCTGATTTTTAATTTTCCCAATGTATACCCCCATGAGTGGAAGTGCCCTATGCTCTCTAAGCTTTGCTTTTTAGACGTTTA